>NW_027256892.1:2510000-2760000 GCF_029215685.1 Pituophis catenifer annectens
TAACCAGTTTCTTTAGTCGGCTCCATAGATTTTCAATTGGGTGAAGGTCTGGGCTATTCCCAAGCCATTCCAGCAGTAGAATAAAATTATCTTGAAACTCTGGGAAAAAAAGGGGTGTTATTAGCAGGGGTGGGTTCTAATTTTTTTTACTACCGGTTCTGTGGGCGTGGCTTATTTTGTGGGTGTGGCTTGGAGGTCATGTAACTAGGTGGGCGTGGCTAGCTGGTCAGAGTCATTTCTGGAAGGTCCTCGCACTTACGACCAGCCCTCGCACTTACGACCCGACTCATTTGTTTGCTTTTAACACTGATCAGCTGTAGGACGGCCCTTTGAAGCCCCGCGGCAAGAGTTTAAACAGTTTTTTTTCCCTCTAGTCATCAACTGGGACTCAGGAGGCAGCAATAGATTGGGGGTGGGACCAAATAAAAGGTAAGAATAACGCGGGAGGGCGGGGGGGGAGAACTGGTTTGGTGATGTCATATCATCACCGCTACCGGCTCGGCCGAACCGGACCAAATCGGGAGGAACCCACCACTGGTTATTAGCCATCAAACCTCAAAAATACACTTTTCCCAAAAGGTTTCCACAATTTTGGCCAGTACTGTATTACTAGATATTTGGACTGAAAAATAGAAACTACAATAACTCCAACTTAAGTTAGAAACTGGGGGAAGGTTCCAGTGGTGGGTTTCAAATTTTTTTTATCACCGATTCTGTGGGTGTGGCTTGGTGGGCGTAGCAGGGAAAAGATACTATAAAATCTCCATTCCCATCCCACTCCAGGGGAAGGTTATTGCAAAATCCCCATTTCCTCCCGATCAGCAGAGAATAGATGGGGGCGGGGCCAATGAGAGGTGGTATTTACCGGTTCTTCCAAGTACTCAAAATTTCGCTACCGGTTCTCCAGAACTGGTCAGAATCTGCTGAAACCCATCTCTGGAAGGGTCATAAAAATCACCATGACTTCAGATTTAGATGCTTTATAAAAATTAATTCTGACAGGGCACATTTTTCTCCCTCCATACCAAATGCTCCTCTAAATTTCGGGGATAAAAGAGGACTGAATTTTATGAGAATCACGCTAAACATGTTGAGCCCTGTTTGGGATTTTCTTGCAATGCTCTCCACCCTCACCTTCCTTTGTTATTTTATCTGAAATAAGAATTTGTGAGCTTGGACGAGGACCGAAGCTTTTCGGTCTGTCTCTGTCACACTTTTGGAGCGAAATTCTTCAGGGTGTTTGCACAAATCCTTTTAGAGACAGGTAGTCCTTAACTTAAGGCCACAATTTCTAAGAGAGGCAGTTGTTAAGTGAGTTTTGCTCCATTTTATGGCCTTTTTGCCAAAGTCGTTAAGTGAATCACTGCAGTTGTTCAGTTTTGTGACGTGGTTGTTAAGTGAATCTGGCTTTGCTATTGACTTTGCTTGTCAGAAGGTCTCAAAAAGGGGATTGAACGACCCTGCAACCATCAAAATTTGTGTCCAAATTTTCATCATGGGGATGCTGCAACGGTCATAAGTGGGGAAAACAGTCATAAGTCCCTTTTTTCAGAGCCATTGTAACTTTGAAAGGTCACTAAATGAAACAGTTGTAAATTGAGGACTACCTGCATATCATAAAAATTAACATTACAGGAGCACAGAAAACCAAGCCCTAAATGGAAAATTAATAGGAATAAAAGTTGTACATGCCACATAATAAAACTTTCAAAGAATGGTGGGAAATTCTAAGGAAGCTGCTGATTATATCTTACAAGGAAGATCCTAGAGAACAGGTAAAAAAACATGGCAAAATATAGCCTTCAAGAATGCCCTTTACTTTTTCACTATTAATTTATTTTTAATTTATTTTTAATTTTTTATTTTGAACACATTAAAACAAAACATAAAGACACAATATTTATATACATATCACTTATTCCTTCAGCTATTTCCAGGTGATCCTTTCTTGCTATTTACATCTATTTACACATATTTTAACTTTTGTCTTATTCAACAATTATTTTCTATCTTTCTTTATTTCGTCTACATTGCTCCTTGATCTCCAACATTTTTTTTTCATTATTAATTTAGATCTCACCTTTTCTTTGTGTGGGGTATACAATGTTCTTGCCTCTTGCTGTACATAAAAGAACAACAATCTTGTTGGCCAGAGAGAGAGAATGACTTTGTCCAAACTTATCCAGCTGAGGTCTGTTAAAGTTTTGAAAGATTCTTGAGTCAAAAATAATAAAAGGTGAATAAAAAACAAGCTCTGGGATCATTTGATGGTGTTAAAAGTTAAGACTGTTAAATATTTAGAGAAGGAACATAGGATTGGCTTATTTGATAAAGGTTAAAATAGAAAATCAGCCATACCTGGTTTCCCTTGCTGGACCTTTCCTGATAGAAAACAAATGATGAGTCTTTGGATTTATCGATTTATTAATTTTAGTTAAGAGATAAGTTATGGAGTGAAAGAGTATATGTTGTATTAAAAGGTGGATACAACACTAAAATTGCTTTTACTTATTGAGATGAAGGGGTAGTTTTTTAGTTTTTTTCTTTTCCTTCTTTTCTACACTTTTTCTTTTTTGTATTTCTACATGTTTGTAGTTTGCATTAGTTTATATTGTTTCTATTTATACTTTTTTATAAAAATTATTTGAAAAAACAAAATCCCCCACTAGGTTTCCATACCTAAGGGAGGATTAGAACTCACAGCCTCCCAGATTTTAGTCCAACATCTTAACCGTTACACCAAATTGGCTTCTAACCAACCCTTTTTTAGTGCTTTATGGTCTGGACTGAGTTTGGGAAGAGCCAAACTCCCAGCATAGATAGCAAGATAGTGAAATACAGGGAATCCTCAACTTATGACCAAAATTGGGGCAAGAAGTTTGGTTGTAAAGCAACACAGTCATTAAGTGAGTAGTGTTCAATTTTATGAATTTTTTTTGCCCTGCCCATTAAGCAGACCATATAGTTGTTAAGCAAATCTGGCATCCCTCATTGACTTTGCTTATTGTGATGCTGGAATAAATAAACACCAGTTGCCAAGTGCCCAAATTTTGATCATATGACCATGGGGATGCTTTGACAGTCATAACTGTGAGTAAGTCACAGTTGTAAGTCACAATTGTAAGACGCTTTTTTCAGCGCCATTGTAACTTTGAATGGACACAAAACGAATAAGCAGAGGGCTACCTATAACAGAAATGCATTGGCCATCCTCTGCTACCTGCCTTGTTTAATTTTTAGATTAGATTAGATTAACAGAGTTGGAAGGGACTCGGCCCAAGCAGGAGACTCTGCACCATTTGATCACAGATACAGACTAACAGAGTTGGAAGGGACCTTGTAGGTCATCTAGTCCAACCCCTCTCCCAAGCAGGAGACCCTACACCATTTCTGACAGATGGCAGTCCAGTCTCTTCTTGAAAGCCTCCAGTGATGAAGCTCCCACAATTTCCGATGGCAACTTCTTTTTTTATATATATATAAAAAATTTATTTAAAAATACAAACTACACAAAACAAATCATGACAAAACATACAAAACATGTAAACATATAAACAAAAATTCAAATATATATCCAGTTTATCATAACTGTACTGTATGTTCTTATTTTAAATTTAATTTAAAGTTTGAAATTTTGTTTTCCGGGCCAATTATTTAATTGTATTTTAATGCTTTTTTAACATTTGTATTATATGTATTTTATCTGGCTGTTCACCGCCCTGAGTCCTTCGGGAGTAGGGCGGTATAGAAATTCAATTAATAATAATAATAATAATAATAATAATAATAATAATAATAATAATAATAATAATAATAATAATAATTATTATTTGTGTTTTCGACTCCTTACTGCTATTGGTCTTTCTCATATCTGTTTTGTTGGTTCATTGTTAGACCATGTTCGTAAGTTTATATTCATATTACTCTATTAAGTTACTTCGCTTACATGCTAATTTTTCCCTTTTCTGCCTTCCAACCAGGTGTACCACTTTTCCCACACTTTTCCATCAGTTGATTGTTCCCACTGTCAGAAAATGTCTCCTTATTTCTAGATTGAATCTCTCCTTGTTCAGTTTCCATCAGTGGTGAAATCCAATTTTTTTTACTACCAGTTCTGTGGGCGTGGCTTAGTGGACATGGCTTGGTGGGCGTGACAGGGGAAGGATACTGCAAAATCCCCATTCCCACCCTACTCCAGGGGAAGGATGCTGCAAAAATCCCCATTCCCATCCCACTCTGGCGCCAGCCAGAGGTGACATTTGCCAGTTCTCCGAACTACTCAAAATTTCTGCTACCGGTTCTCCGAACTACTCAAAATTTCTGCTACCAGTTTCTCCAGAACCTGTCAGAACCTGCTGGATTTCACCCCTGGTTTCCATCCATTGTTCCTTGTCTGGCCTTCAGGTGCTTTGGAAAATAGCTTGACCCCCCTCCTCTCTGTGGCAGCCCCTCAAATATTGGCACACTGCTATCATGTCTCCCCTGATCGATTTTGGCCGATAGTCCTGAAAATGGGAGTTGCACTGCAACAGATCTGAGACATAGCGTTTGCAAAATAAAAGTGGACTTTGGCCGCCATGGACTTTGGTTTCGGACTAGCAGTTCCCAGCCTCTCATTTCCTCCTATCCTGTCCTAAAATGAAACCCTACTTGGCTTCCCTTGCAGTTCAACTGAACCTTAGGAGAGAGGGGAAAAAAAAATCTTTTGGAACTAGTTATGTTTGCTTTAAAGTTAAATTAGCCTCGGTATTGAGAAATCCCAGAATTCTATAGTCCTTAGAAGCACGAGGCAATCAAGATAGCTTAAATTATTAAAGAAAAAAGGTAAAGGAGCCTGGATAGCTCAACAGACAGAGCTCTGTAATTTAACATCAGCTGTCTGCAATTAAAGTAAGATCGAATCTTGCCAGGCTCAAGGTTGACTCAGCCTTCCATCCTTTCAAAGGTAGGTGAAATGAGGACCCAGATTGTGGGGGCAATAAGCTGACTTTGTATAAATATACAAGAGGATGAAGGCTATTGCTTAGCGCACTGTAAGCCGCCCTGAGTCTCCGGAGAAGGGCGGCATATAAATCAAATTAAAAAAAAAAAATATTTTCTCTGTCCAGCTGTGTCTGATTCTACGGGATGGTGTCAATTTCCATTTCCTAGCCGAGGGAGCCAGCGTTGTCTGAAGATGCTTCTGCACTCAGAAGGCAAGACAAGAATCAATGGATGGAAACCAGAGGTGAAATCTACTTACCTTCCCTACCGGTTCAGAAGCGCGCGCAAGTGTCACGTGCAATTTTGGTCCCTCTGCGCATGCGCAAAGCCTTCTGTGCATGCACCGAGGGTAAAAAACAGGTTACTTCCTGTTTAAAACCAGGAAGTAACGATGTCTAGGCAGCTGGGCGGAGCCTCACGCTGCCGCCACTACCAGTTCTCCGGATTACCCGCCGCCACCGCTACCGATTCGCCCGAACTGGTGCGAACCGGTAGCATTTCATCCCTAATGGAAACTAATCAAGCAGAGAACCATCCTAGAAATAAGAAAAATATTCTTGACAGAACAATTAACCAGTGGAACAGAAGTTGCCTTCAGAAGTTGTGGGTGCTTCATCACTGGAGATTTTAAAGAAAAGATTGGACGCCCATTTATCTGAATTTGTCTAGGGTCTTCTCCTTGAGCAGGGGGGTGGACTAAAAAACCTCCAAGGTCCCTTCCAACTCTGTTATTCTCTTATATCCATGATATACTTTTCAAGAATGCAATCTCAATGTCACCAGAGCTAGGGCAAACATTTGCTCTGTCACTGTAATTTTTTAATATCAGAATATCAGTTTTGCAGTTCAGATTAATGATTACTGTCCTTTAACAGCAGAGAAAAAAAAAAACAGATTCTTCACTTAACAGGGAAACATCACATTGCCCAGGGAAACTCAAAGATCTTTCTTGCCTTTTCAAAAAAGAAATATTTCAAACATGTCCACCTGAATCAGTTTCCAACTTCCTTGCATGAAGAGAAATTCTAGTTAACTTTGGATCAGAGGTGGGTTTCAGCAGGTTCTGACCAGTTCTGGAGAACCGGTAGCGGAAATTTTGAGTAGTTCGGAGAACCGGTAGTAAAAATTCTGACTGGCCCCTCCCCCATCTATTCTCTGCCTCCTGAGCCCCAGCTGATCGGGAGGAATGGGGATTTTGCAATAACCTTCCCCTGGAGTGGGGAGGGAATGGAGATTTTACAGTATCCTTCCCCTGGAGTGGGGAGGGAATGGAGATTTTACAGTATCCTTCCCCTGCCACCCCCACCAAGCCATGCCACGCCCACCAAAGCCATGCCACGCCCACCAAAGCCAAGCCCACAGAACCGGTAGTAAAAATTTTTGAAACCCACCACTGCTTTGGATATGCAGCTAAAAAGAAGAATCAATTGGCTGACAAGTGTAGGGTAAGTTTGAGTTTAACAGATTAACAAAGTTGGAAGAGACCTTGTCGGTCATCTAGTCCAACCCCTGACCCAAACAGGAGACCCTACACCATTTCTGACAGGTGGCAGTCCAGTCTCTTCTTGAAAGCCTCCAGTGATGAAGCTCCCACAACTTCTGAAGGCAACTTCTGTTCCATGAGCTGATTGTTCTCACCGTCAGAAAATTTCTCCTTATTTCCAGGTTGAATCTCTCCTTGTTCAGCTTCCATCCATTATTCCTTGTCTGGCCTTTGGGTGCTTTGGAAAACAGCTTGACCCCCTTCCTCTCTGAGGCAGCCCCTCAAATATTGGAAGACTGTTATCATGTCTCCCCTGGTCCTTCTCTTCACTAGACTAGCCATGCCCAGTTCCTGCAACTTTTCATTGTATGTTTTAACCTCCAGTCCCCTAATCCTCCTGGTTGCTCTTCTCTGCGCTCTTTCTAGAGTCTTAACATATTTTTAATGGTATGGTGACCAAAACTGGATGCAGTACTCTAGGTGTGGTCTTACTAAGGTTTTATAGAGTGGTGTGAGTACCTCCCTAGCTCTTGAGTTGCCAGATAATTGCCCAAAGATGCTGCCAAAATCTTGGAAACATTTTGAGGCATCCGGGCAAGTTTCAGCGAGCTACTACTGGCTCTCTCCTTGCTCCTCCATCAGCAGATATGGAGGCCTATTGCAGCTTGTTTGAAGTTTCTGTGCAAAGCAATGTAGCCCCCTCACTTTTAAGACTAAACCAACTCTGGGACTTGCCTTTCCTTATCCAGCATTTACAAAAACTGGACCTTTGCAAGCACCCTTTGCCTGGATGAGAGAATCCCCATCATCTCCGCAGTGCAAAGCTCTTCTGGGCATTCATTCATTCACACAAGCCAACCATGCATCAAAAATGAAGAGCCGTGGTGGTTAGAATGCAGTATTGCAGGCAGGGGTGGGCTGCTGGGGGTTCGCGGAGGTTCGGGAGAACGTCTAGCTAAGGGTCTGTGCAGTTCGGAGAACCCCCAAATCCCACTCCTGGGTGGCCCTGCCCACACCACCCTGCCCCTCTCAGGAGAGCCCATGCGGCCCGTTTTGGATTCAGGTAAGTGCAGGGCACATGTGGATGCTCGGGGAGGGCAAAATATGGGCCTACCGGAAGTTCAGGAAGGCCGGAAACAGGGGCTTCCGGAGCCTGGGGAGGCCATTTTCGCCCTCCTGGAGGCTCAAGGAAAGCCTCCGGAGCCGGGGGAGGGCATAAACGCACCCCGACCCCGCTGTGGTGCAGGAGGCTAACTAGGCCACACCCACCATGGCCACACCCACCCAGCAACCAGGCAGAGAATGCCTTGCTAAACTTTTTGAAGCCCACCCCTGATTGCAGGAAAGCTGACTCTGCCTACTGCCAGGAGTTCGATCCTGACTGGCTCTAGGTTGACTCAGTCTCCATCTTTCCGAGGTCCTTAAAATGTGGACCCCAAAGAGCCTTGGTAGTACAGTGGTCTAAAGCACCACGTTATTAAGACCAGCTGCCTGCAATTACTGCAGGTTCGAATCTCCCCAGGCTCAAGGTTGACTCAGCCTTCCATCCTTTCTAAGGTAGGTAAATTGAGGACCCAGTTTGTGGGGGCAATAAGCTGACTTTGTATAAATATACAAAAGGATGAAGGCTATTGCTGAGCGCATTGTAAGCCGCCCTGAGTCTCCGGAGAAGGGCGGCATATAAATCAAATTTTTTTTAAAAAATATATGCTGACATTGTAAACCACTGGGACAGTGCTGTAAAGCATTATGAGGCAGTATATGAATCTAAGCGCTCTTGCTAAAATCCTTAATCTGAACTTCTTCTGTGATTATCAACTTTGAGTCCACACAGGGGACCGTGTGATAGAGCACATGGCCCCCTTGGAATCCCCGATACCATGCATCCCTAGGCTAAACCCCCATTTTGAGCCGGGCTATTAAGTTGACTGATGTCATCAGACTTGCATGATGGACCCCAAATTTACGAACTGTGTCCAGTATGTTGAGACCCCTAGGTTTCTTTCGGTGTGTCCCCACCTGTCCAAAGAGCACCAACAATGTCCGAGGCTACATTTCTGTTATTTTGTATTTTCGCTTACTGTAGGAAGCGTCTTCTTGTTGTTCTTGTTGCTTTTGTGCGGGCATGCTTATTACTGTGTATTACTGCTCCCTTTTCTCACTTCTGGAATGATGGAATGACAGGTTTCCATCTATTATTGCTTTGGATGAAATCTATAATTTTATAAAACTATCTGTCCTGTTGGGAGAGGCAATTCACAAGGGCAGGCGCTACAGAATTTAGTCTTTGTTTTCCTCCCTCCCTCCCTCCCTCCCTCCCTCCCTCCCTCCCTCCCTCCTTCCTTCCTTCCTTCCTTCCTTCCTTCCTTCCTTTTCTCCTTTCTTCCTTCTGTTCCTTCCTTCTTTTTTCTTTTCTTTCTGCTTCCTTCCTTCTTTCTTCCTTTCCTTCCTTCCTTCCTTCCTTTTTCCTTCCTTCCATTCCTTCCTTCTTTTTTCTTTTCTTTCTGCTTCCTTCCTTCTTTCTTCCTTTCCTTTCCTTCCTTCCTTCCTTTTTTCTTTTCATTCTGCTTCCTTCCTTCCTTCTTTTTTCTTTTTTCTTTCTTTCCTTCCTCCTTTCCTTCCTTCCTTCCTTTTTTCCTTCCTTCCATTCCTTCCTTCTTTTTTCTTTTCTTTCTGCTTCCTTCCTTCTTCCTTCCTTTCCTTTCCTTTCCTTCCTTCCTTCCTTCCTTCCTTCCTTCCTTCCTTCCTTCCTTCCTTTTTTCTTTTCATTCTGCTTCCTTCCTTCCTTCTTTTTTCTTTTTTCTGTTTCCTTCCTCCTTTCCTTCCTTCCTTCCTTTTTCTTTCTGTCTTCTTCCTCCCTTCCCCTTTTCCTCCCTTTCCCCTTTTTCTTTCCTTTCTTTTCCTTCCCTTCTTTTTTCTTTTCTTTTCTTTTCCTTTTGCCAAAAAGAAAGGAAAAGAAGAGGAATGGACTGGAACGGTTGGAGAAATGAGAGTCAGCATAAGTAAGATGGAGTAAATTGATGGATGTTGGGAAAACATTCTGATTGCAACGATGGGTTCTGAGTTGGCCAAAACAGCAGAGATGCTGATTTCTACAGGGTGTCTTAGTGTACATGCCAGCATGACGGACATCTCGAAGACCCAAAGTACAAAATCCATCTTGGGGAATCAACAGGAAAGCGATGGAAAAAATCAGACTGCCAATGCTAGCATGCCTTGAACATTCTGAGCAAGGTGCTTTGAAAGAGATCTTCTAGAGCTACTGGATGGAAAAGATCAACCGAAATGATTGGGTGCTAAAGCAACTCTGGTTTAAAGAAAGTGACAGGAACTGGAGGATGTGTTTTGCAGCTTCTTCTCTCATAGCAGAACCTGGAGGTCAACCAAGCAACTAAATGTTAGCTGAATCAGGATGGAGAAAACGGCAACTTCATACCACCTGTCAATGAACTATAGAATTTGCAGCCACAAGCTACGTGCTCGCCAGTAAATTGGGCAATTTTCAATGATCACACAAGCAATTTCTGTCACAGGTCCTCCATGGCTTTCATGGTTCATTTATTCAGTCATCCATCACTCATGGAAAACACTTCTGGGATAAGTGCAATGGTACGATCAGCGGTAGAGCGATACGTTCCTTTCCGCAGCCAAAAATTGCATCGTTCCATTTTAGGAGGCATGATTTTTTGCGGGTAGGAAGCAGTGATGAGTTTCAAAAATTTTTACTACCGGTTCTGTGGGTGTGGCTTGGTGGCTGTGGTGTGGCATGGTGGGCGTGGCTTGGCGGGTATGGCAGGGGAAGGATACTGTAAAATCTCCATTCCCACCCCGATCCAGGGGAAGGTTACTGCAAAATCCCCATTTCCTCCTGATCAGCTGGGACTTGGGAGGCAGAGAATAGATGGGGCCGGGGCCAGTCAGAATTTTTACTACCGGTTCTCCGAACTACTCAAAATTTCCGCTGCCAGTTCTCCAGAACTGGTCAGAACCTGCTGGATACCACCTCAGATGGGAAGTCTAAAATTTGCAGAGGTACTGTAGGAAGTTAGCACTCACCCCTTTCCTAGAAGAATGGAATATTTTAGGAAATATTAAAAAGGCAGAATATTATGTTTCCCTGGATGAGAAATGGAGAAGCATGTTTTAAAGACGAAGAGCTCCCACCTTTTTGCCCTCCCCACCCTTTGTCAATGGGCCAGAGGCAGAAACTCAATCTTTGTCAATGGACCATCACCTGCAACACAATAGGACCCATCTAGCAACAGAAACTAACACAATAGGACCCATCTAGCCACAGCAACTCACCACATGGCACCTGGGAAGATTACATCAGCCAGCAAGGCTAGCTAAGACCTCCACCCCCTGGGAGTCTGACAACCAATCAGGATACTCTTTCTGGGCCCCAGGAAGTTCAAAGCCAGAGAGGACATAAAACGTGGGGACTCGCTGCGTCTCAGCCCTTTTTCTGTTCAGGAACTCAAACCATGTGATCCTGTCCACCATTAAACCATCTTTCCAAGCAGTCTCCATGTTTCCAGTGTCTTTTTTCCCACTTGGAGCTGAACCCAGAAAGATCTTTCTTCTTACAGGTACAAAATAAATAAATAAATAAAATAAACTCCAGCCTTCAGGATGGGCACCTTAAAGAGTATCAGGGGAAAAAAACAATACGCTATCCGATGGCAACTGGTAATGCATGGCTATTTGGAATTCTCATTGGATGTTGGAAATGGGGAGAAACCAGGATGCCTGATGTTTTTATCTGGCTCTGAGTTACAGAATTAATTGTTCCTATGACAGGTACATATTGATTTAACAGTGTTACAAATCCTGCGTTCTCAATTACCGAGAGTGCTCTATAGACTTTATTTTGTCACAGGCTGTTAACCATGTTAGTAGCAAATGCAATGATTCACTTAACAACTGAGGCAAGAAAACTTGCAAAATGGGGCAAAACTCACAATGTTTCCCTTAGCAGCATAAATGTTGGGCTCAATTGTGGTTGTAACTCAAGGAGCACCTGTATAGCATCCTACCTTGCAATGAGTCGTATTTGTATAAATAGCCTATTGTTCTCTTGGTGCCTTGGACTCTACTCAGTGGGGTCAATGAACTTAAAAGGGCAAAGCGTCTACAAGATGCCAGGTTGCCTATCACTGGATGTTCTGAATTACTGGCCTTCACTCAAGCAACTTCACTTCCTTTTGTGTTTGAAATTATGAGGCATCTTGAAGAGTTATCTTTCTGCCCACACAGTTCTTCTGAGCCAGAGGCCTGCAGATTGCATTAAATGCCCCAGGTCTGAAGGTCTTTCGGTGCCAAAAGAATTGCCTCAGCCTTCCATTTGTGGGTGTTAACACTTGCTTTTGGACTGCAACCCTCAATATGTCACGTAAGGTGTGGTGTGGTTCTTGAACCAACCGAAGCTACATGCCAAGAAACTGATAATCAGAATAGGGGATGTGGCCTTCAGAACCAGAGTGCTCATATCTGGTAGAAGAACATCTGTAGATACTCCCCTCTTTTTCCATGTATCTGTGGTCAGCATGGAAAGGCTGCAATTGGCAGATATAAAATTCATAACAATACAGGCAATTTTTTCCAATGTTTCCTTACACTACCTACATTAACCTCTCCCCCAAAATTAGGACTTCAACTCCCAGAAACCCTAAACAGCAAGACCATGCTGGCTCCCACTCTGGGAGTTGAAGTCCATTCACATCTGGTGTGCGAATGTTGTTCTACAAGTTTAAGCTAACTTTCTTCTTTTTTTGGTGTGTTTCCTTTGAGGCAGTCTTGACTCCTGGAGACCACCTTGACTAGTCCAAGCAGATTTCTGAGCAACATTTTCAGAAGTTGTTTGCCATTGTCTTCTTTCTAGGGCCAAGAGAAAGGAACTGGCCCAAATTCCTACCAGTAGGTTCTGTGTCTAAGGCTGGACAGGTTTCTAGGTCAGTGCCCTAAGCACAATACCAGGCTGACTCTGAATCTATCATTAGACCACATTATTAATACCAATGTTTTTTTCTGTGTACTCATCTATACCTTAGTATAGGTTTTGTAGGACCTATGATTTTTGTTGTTGTTGTTAGTTGTGAAGTTGTGTCCAACCCATCGAGACCCCATGGACAACGTTCCTCTAGGCCTTCCTGTCCTCTACCATCCCCTGGAGTCCATTTAAGCTCACACCGACTGCTTCAGTGACTCCATCCAGCCACCTCATTCTCTGCCGTCCCCTTCTTCTTTTGCCCTCCATCGTTCCCAGCAGTAGGCTCTTCTCCAGGGAGTCCTTCCTTCTCATTAGGTGGCCAAAGCATTTGAGTTTCCTCTTCAGGATCTGGCCTTCTCAAGAGCAGTCAGGGTTGATCTCCTCTAGGACTGACCGGTTTGATCTCCTTGCAGTCCAAGGGACTCACAGGAGTCTTTTCCAGCACCAGAGTTCCAAGGCCTCCATTCTTTGGCTCTCAGCCTTCCTTATGGTCCAACTTTCACAGCCATACATTGCAACTGGGGAAACCATAGCCTTGACTATATGCACTTTTGTTGGCATGTCTCTGATTTTTAGTAAACTATCTAGATTTGCCATAGCTTTCCTCCCCAGGAGCAAGCGTCTTTTAATTTCTTGGCTGCAGTCCCCATCTGCGGTGATCTTGGAGCCCAGGAAAATAAAATCTGTCACCATTTCTTCCCCATCTATTTGCCAGGAGGATCTATGATAGTGTCCCTTAATTATTTAAATTATCAAATTACCAGCAATTAGAAAATGATCATATTTTAGAGCAACCAGAATTTACTCTCTAAGGCACAGATTCCCAGTCCCAGCTTCTGTTCATAAACATTAAGTCTTCCATTGTAATGTGAAAACCATGGTTTATGACTTATCAATTTAGAGGAACCTAGCTACCCTGAGTCAGACTTTGCGTGGGTGTTTCATGAATTGACTAACTCTATAGCCAATTGTATAATTAACCATGATAAAACATGGTTTAGTGAGATGCATCACTAATTTAATTCAACATCAGAACAATCTCCAGTACTCTGGAGATTGAAGCGTGCTCCTATAACTTGATCAACGCTTCTGCCAAGAATAGAATCAAACAGCTTTTCCAGTAAGTAACATATCATATACCTTTGGTTAGCTCATTATACTTTGAAGGAATTTCTAGTTTAGGAAAAAGCACAGTTTAATGGAATGCATCCTAGTCTAACGTCTTACTGCTGCTCTCACCATTAGACATGCAATACTCAGAAATGGTGAGGTGTTTATTTATCTCTCATTGGAGTCAAGAAGATGTCCAGAATCCTTGGGACACAACAGGCGGATGAAATGGGAGAAGGGGAATATATAACAGAATAACAGAGTTGGAGATCTTCTAGTCCAGGGGTCAGCAACCTGCAGCTCTGGAGCCGCATGTGGCTCTTTCACCCCTCTGCTGCAATTCCTTGTCACTCAAACTATATGTCACAACCACCAATGTGTGACACTCGCTGGCACGCGATTTATTGAGCTTTTCAACCCCTGGTAGGCCAACCATAGATAAATCCAAGAAAAGAACAGTTTCAGAAGAAAAGGGGACATTTAATTCAACTACAGATGCTAGTTATATGGCGCTCAAGAAATAGTCAGGCACGGGAAGGGTTTTGTGGCTCCCGGTGTTCTTTTTCTGTGGGAAAGGAGTCCAAATGGTTCTTTGAGTGTTTAAAGTTGCAGACCACTGTTCTAGTCCAACCCCTTGCTGAATCATAGTATTACCATACCATTCCAGACAAATGGCTTCTTAAAAAACCTCCAGTGTTAGAGCATCCACAACTTCTGGAGGCAAGCTATTCTACTGATTACCATAATTATTCTCACTGTCAGGAAATGTTTCCTTAGCTCTAGGTTGCTTCTGTCCTTGATTAGTTTCCACCCATTGCTTCGTGTCCTGCCCTCAGGTGCTTTGGAGAATAGCTTGACTCCCTCTTCTTTGTGGAAGCCCCTGAGATATCAGAACACTGCTATCATGTCACCTCTACTCCTTTCATTGACATGAACATTGAAGGGAGAGCAACTTCTTCTTGGTGACTTTTTGTGTGTTCTCTCCATCCTACCAGCAGGTTGCGGGACCCTTAGCAGTGTTTTTTCAAAGCAGCAGCTTCATCTTTGTTACCTGAGGACCTGCAAACTGGAAAGACAAGTTGTTGAAGAGACTGGGTCAACATGGGAGCACAAAAGGTGGCATAATTACTCTACTAAAGGCAGCCTCTCCCTGTTCCATGAACAACAGGAAAGAGAAGATTAAAGGGGAATATCTTCCCAGGGAATTTTGTAACAAAATCTACAGGAAGTTGCTCATGATGGTGTCCACGTGTAAAATGACCAATAAATCTAATGCATAGAGCTTCAGATTAGCTGTCTATAATGCAGGTTCTGATGCTAATTACAGTATATTGGCCATCCTCTTTCTCTGCCTTGAAGCAAACATTAATGTGATTGTTTATTTCTTACATTTGGCCAAATAGTACAGTGGTCCGTCGTTGATACTGTATGGAACTTTTGCTGGCCTGATGAACCAGCACACAAGGAATTCTAGAAGATTCTGGAATGTAGGGGAATAATCTTCAGCGCTACTCAGAAGGAGACACAAGTTATCTACAATTGGTGGTCTAGACTACAAGCCAGGTGAATTATTTTCCTTTTCTTTCTTTGCTTAAAGAATAATTTCAGTGGTTTCATAAGATAATGTTAGACTGTAATGTCTTAGCATAGTCATATTTTGGTTCGGTTCGCACCATATTAAGCCAAATCAAGATTTGATGTTTGGCTGGCTTATTGGTTGTTGTTGTTGGGGTTTTTTTTTTTGTTTTTTTTTTTTTTTGGTGTGTTGCTGTGGTTGGTAAATCATGACTTGGTATAATTTGTGAATCCAGCCAATGGTGGCTTAATGGACAAACCCTGATTAAGTCAATGATAATTTAGAATGATGTGTGGAACAGGGTTTAAACAACATTGTACAGTATTTTACTTACCTGAACAGGTGGAAAATCAGTCATATTGCTACTGCTCATTCTGCTGAGTGCAATCTTGGACTTCTGCTCCAAAGATTTCTGCTGATGGGACCACTAACATATAAAGAAAGATGGTGGAAATACTTCGGTAGAGCTTGATCTAATAAGGTTTTCATTCTGCTCTTAATTCTGAACTTGTTACGTAACATTTGTCCAAGCACAGAAATGAGAGGCGCCAACATGCTAAGCCATAAAAGGGTTGGTTTGGGCTTAGCATGTTACGTGATCTCAACCATTTGTAGCCTTTTTAGCACAACGTGGTGTAGAGCAGGAGAGAGATTAAACTGTAGATTTTACTGGGCTCAGAAAAAGAATAGCATGATCAACCATGTCCCATTTGGGGGGTGTTGTCGGGCGAGATGGCTGCTGGTTGATCAAGAAAGATGAAAATGGATTACTACATGCATCTACCCTAGGGAGTGTATCTTTGTGAAATCCTGCTGGATCTCCAAGATAAGGAGAGTAGGCCTTATTTCTCAGAAAAAAAAATTGTCCTCCCTCTAGGGCGCTTCAAACCAGCCGCACCCCCGTTATCAGACTTAATCCACGGCCTGCTTTAAGAACCAGCAACTCGAATGACTCCTTGCCCATTTAGAAAGTAGCTTAAGATAACATTGGCTTTAGCCTTCTAATCAGCTGAGAAGAAACTGCCATTTGGGGTGGGGGTGGTTGGTGGACGTTGCAAGTCCAGCTCCACCCTTCTTGGGCCAGAAAGTTGAACAAGGAAGGGAGAACTGAGTCTCCCACTGAGCTATTTGTAGACGTCTTACCTAGTAAAATGTCTTGAATTACAGCTTTGCTTCTAAGGGACATTTTGGTTGTATAATCCCATCTCTAGGTAGAATGACTACTGTATAAAATTATATCCATTGAGGGAGGAGACTCTTTCCCATTCCACTTGTTGAAGAAGTTATTGTGACTAATTCTCCACCCCTAGCTGAAAACATTGTTTTATAGCCAGTGGTGGATTGCCCCCGGTTTGGACCGGTTCGCAAGAACCATTTAGTAAAACCGGTGGGAGGCCCCGCCCACTTCCCCAGATGTCATCATCAGCGTTCTGCGCATGCGCAGAAACAAGGTGAGCATGTGAGCGATCCCATTGTGAATTGGTAGTAAAGGTAAGTAGAACCCACCCTGCTTATAGCAGACAGACAATCAATTCCTCTACCCTGTTTTCTACTCAAATTGGCACCAGCTCTCCAAGATGTCAGACTGGCAGGGTATTTCCTAGGTTGGTCACCCCACAACCTTTGTCACCCAGATATCCAGATTAGCATATGGTACTAGAATAGAATAGAATAGAATAGAATAGAATAGAATAGAATAGAATAGAATAGAATAGAATAGAATAGAATAGAATAGAATAGAATAGAATAGAATAACAAAGTTGGAAGGGACCTTGGAGGTCTTCTAGTCCAACCCCCTGCCCAGGCAGGAAACCCTACACCACTTCAGACAAATGGTTATCCAACATCTTCTTAAAAATTTCCAGTGTTGGAGCATTCACAACTTCTGCAGGCAAGTTGTTCCACTGATTCATTGTTCTAACTTTCAGGAAATTTTTCCTTAGTTCTAAATTGCTTCTCTCCTTGATTAGTTTCCATCCATTGCTTCTTATTCTACTCTCAGGTGCTTTGAAGAATAGTTTGACTCCCGTTTCTTTGTGGCAACCCCTGAGATATTGGAAGACTGCTATCATGTCTCTCCTAGTCCTTCTCTTCGTTAAACTAGACATACCCAGTTCCTGCAACCGTTCTTCATATGTTTTAGCCTCCAGTCCCCTCATCATCTTTGTTGCTCTTCTCTGCACTCTTTGTAGAGTCTCAACATCTTTTTTACATTGTGGTGACCAAAACTGAATGCAATATTCCAAGTGTGGCCTTACCAAGGCATTATAAAGTGGTATTAACACTTCACATGATCTCAACCCAGAACTGTGTTGGCTTTTTTGGCAGCTGCTGCACATTGCTGGCTCATATCTAAATGAATATCTTTAAGGAAACTGCCAAGGCACAAACTCTCCAGGAAAGTCCACCATGGCTCAAATGCTTCTTAAGACTCCTGGCTTTGGCAGAGAAAGTTGGAATCTCCTCTGTATCATCATGCCACAAACATAACATTGCTCCAGGCAATGAGAAAAAAAAATTAAAATAAAACCCAGACACCTTGTGTCTAAATGTCAGGTAGCAAAACTTCCTCCAATATGGACCTGATACTAATGGAAAGCACCACAATGAAGCTCTGGACCAAACCAGTTTAATTTTGTGGAAATATCATATTTTCTATTGGTTTGTTATTTCTGGATGTAAATAGATGGTATATTGGGAAAATATAGCTATTGTCAAATAATCATTACATTCGTTCTCTACTCGACATCCATTATAGTGGAAAGTTTGAATTATCGGCAAGTTAGGTTAACTTTAACGACAGCCAGCAAGAGCTTCCCTTGTTGACCTTACTTGGGCCTCCAGTTTCCTAGCATCCAAAAGCTCCATTTATTTATTATTTTATTTGTATGGCCACCTATCTCAACTAAGCAACACTCGGAGGCTCACAACAGTCCAATGAAAACAAGTTAAAAGGCAATATAAGGTAAAGGTAAAGGTTCCCCTCGCGCATACATGCTAGTCGTTCCCGACTCTAGGGGGCAGTGCTCATCTCCTTTTCAAAGCCGAAGATCCAGCACTGTCCGAAGACGTCTCCGTGGTCATGTGACCGGCATGAGTCAACGCCAAAGACGCACGGAATACTGTTACCTTCCCACCAAAGGTGGTCCCTATTTTTCTACTTGCATTTTTTACGTGCTTTCAAACTGCTAGGTTGGCAGAAGCTGGGACAAGTAACGGGAGCTCACCCCGTTACGCAGAACTAGGGATTCGAACCATTGAAACTGCCGACCTTTCGATCGACAAGCTCAGCGTCTTAGCCACTGAGTCCCTAAAAGGCAATATACAAACATACAAAAACCATCCATGCTCAGTGTAAAACAGAAAATCATGATCGGTGGTAGAATTCATCTGCCATCAGCACAACAGTTCATATTGTAAGAGCTCCCCACCTTTGCCAGATCCCCAGGCACGGAGTTTTCAGGACCTCCCAAAAGACCGGGAGGGTTGGAGCCAATCTAGATCCGGAGCGGTGATGTTCCACAGAAAAGGCTCTCTTCCTGGATCCTGCCGGATGACAAACTTTCATAGATTGGACCCATAACATGCCTTTCCTGATGGGATGGGTAGATCTAAGCATGGAGAGATGGTCCTTCAAATAACTTGGTTCTAATGCTATATAGAGCATTATAGGTCCTAACTAGCATCTGGAATTGAATCCAGAAGCAGAGTAGCAACCACTGCAGCCCCCAAAGTAATGGGGTACATGCATTGATAAGAGCAGAGCACATAATTGCTTGCACTGCTATATTTTGTATCAGCTGCAGCTTTTGGGGGCTCTTCAAGGGCATCCCCATGTCAACCCAAGAGGCCTGCAAGAGGAATTTATCCATCTTCTTTGGGCACTAGGATTACAACAGAAGACCAGAATAACGAAGTAGGAAGGGACCTTGGAGGTCTTCTAGTCCAACCCCCTGCTTAGGCAGGAAACCCTACACCACTTCAGACAAATGGTTATCCAACATCTTAAAAATTTCCAGTGTTGGAGCATTCACAACTTCTGGAGGCAGGTTGTTCCACTGATTAATGGTTCTCACTGTCAGGGAATTTCTCCTTAGTTCTAAGTTGCTTGATTAGTTTCCACCCATTGCTTCTTTTCTACCCTCAGGTGCTTTGAAGAATAGCTTGACTCCCTCTTCTTTGTGGCAGCCCCTGAGATATTGGAACATTGCTATCATGTCTCCCCTAGTCTTTATTTTCATTAAACTAGACATACCCAGTTCCTGCAACCGTTCTTCATATGTTTTAGCCTCCAGGCCCCTAATCATCTTTGTTGCTCTTCTCTGCACTCTTTCTAGAGTCTCAACATCTTTTTTACATTGTGGCGACCAAAACTGGATGCAGTATTCCAAGTGTGGTCTTACCAAGACCAAACTCACACGGATCTGGAGATCTGGGACAGATGGGGATAAAGAAATTTCCACTACTTTCTATCTTGTTTTCATAATCTAAACCTCTCTGCCCAGATTATTCGTATATCTGAACATATAGGTGTGTTCGGAGGAAAGGAATGCGATTGTATCCGTATCAACTTATCCAAATCAACTTATCCGTATCATCTCACAAGGAAGAATGTAGGCAATATCTTTTAGAGTCAGCTAGCATGCTGAGAGCATGGGAATGTAAGAATTCTGTTACCTTTAGACATCTGGAAAGAATTAGGTCCCTTCTCCTCAGAGGTGGTATTCAGCCGGTTCGAACTGGTTTCAGCGAACTGGTAGCGGAGATCGCGGATGGGCCTGCCCCCCCCACCCACCCCAGCACTATGCCGTCATATTTAGGCATGTTTTCGAGGCCGGGCACATGCGTGGAAGATGCGTGTGTGAGCAAAGCGCACGTACGGAAGATCAGGTGCATGCACGGAAGGTGCGCACATGCGCAAAGCGAGCATGTGAGCACGGGTCGAACCAGTAGTAACAAAATGTGAAACCCACAGCTGCTTCTCCTGCTACATGGCAGGTCCTGACTCCTCACAGCCACTGGCCTCCCACTCACATACCCCCTTCAGCAATATTGTCTCAAAGTTTTGAGTCTTCATAAAGCAATGTAAGCAGGCAAGGATGCAGAGTAAGAATGCCAACCGAAGCACCCTCACTGCACTTTTTCAGTCCCACCGTGTGGTTTATTAAAGGGGAAATGGTTTAACCCCCACCCCCATCTTCCCACAATGGAGGAGAAGCAGCAAAGGCAACCCTCTGATCATTTATTGAGGATGGGAGCTTGGTAATAAATAAATAGATAGATAAATAGCTTTATTGTCATTGTATGTGTATACATAGTATACCCATACAACGAAATTCACTTAACACCCAAAGACCAGGTCCAACACACATAACAGTCCCCAAACACACTCCCACCCACAACAATTCCCCACCCCTCAACCACCCAAACATCCACACAACAGACCAAGTAATGCTGTCCAACAGCTCACTGATGGTGGCCCTTTAGTTCATGGTTGAGTGCAATTATAGCTCTGGGATAAAAGCTATTCAGAAAATGTGTGGGCCATGATAGCAGTGGTGGTTTGCCCCTGGTTCGGACCGGTTTGCAAGAACCGGTAGTAAAACCGGTGGGAAGCCCCACCCACTGCCCCGGATGTCGTCATCGGTGATCTGCGCATGCGCAGAAGCAAGGCACCCGTGTGAGCGAAGCGAGCGTGCACGTGTGATCCCGTTGTGAACCGGTAGTAAAGTAGAACCCACCCCTGCATGATAAGTGTCCTTCCAGGAGTCAGAAAGTAGAATGACGCAAGAGGAGTACGAATCTAACGGTCCCACTTTGCATCTCCAAAGGTTTATAGTTTATTGGCTTGACTTCTCAAGGCTCATGCGTGTCTCGGAACCTCATCATAACAGAGAGGAGGTGTACCAAGGACTGATACAGATTGCCCAGATCCGTAGAAAGGCCTAAGACTTTTTGCTGTCCCACCCTACTTATATAAATTCCCTCTCCGATGAAGAGGAAGTAAGACAGGAATATTGACTTAAGGCCAAGAATCACAGAAATATTTTACGAGGGAAAGGGTTCCGTAGGCGATGTTAGGCAACCTGCGCAACCACATTCCAGAGAGCAGTAGCAATCGTGTGTCCTCTTGGCGAATTAACACACATTTCTCTGGCACCAAATGTTGACTTTGCTTCAGATCTACTTAGGTTTAAGTGCGGGCACCTGGAAAGACAGTGCAGCATCAAGCCTACATTGTAGGAAGAGAACCGTGTAGATCTATGACAGTGAAATAAAAAAAAATCAAAAGTCTGAGACCACCTTTTTCTTTCTTTTTTTAAAAAAAGATTTTTATTTTTATAGACAAACATACAGTACATAATCAATCCATCAGTGCATCTTCTGAGTGCATCTTTTGTGTCTTCTCCCTCCTCAATTATTTCTCATATCTTAATATTTATCATTTCATTTGTTATAACATTTCTCCCCTCTTTCTTTACAATATTACTCTATATATCTATCTTCTCCAACCAATAATAAAATTGCCCCCGTATCTGAAAATATTCCGATTCCTCTCTTTCTTTAAGTGTCAAGGTCAATCTATTCATTTCTGCACAATCCAATATTTTCTTAATTATTTCTTCCTCCATAGGGATTTTCTCTGCTTTCCATCTTTGTGCAAATACTATCCTCGCTGCAGTTATCACATGTACAATCAAATATATATTTTCCTTACTAAATTTCTCTGGTAAGATACCCAATAGGAACAGTTCAGGTTTTAAATCTATGTTGTTGTATCATTTCTTCTAACCATGTTTTAATTTTCATCCAATCATTTCTTGCTTCTGGACATGTCCACCACATATGATAATACGATCCTGGTGTCTGATGGCATTTCCAACATTTTGCAGATTTCTCTTTAAACATTTTTGCCAATTTTTCGGGTGGCATGTGCCATCTATAAAATATTTTATATTGATTCTCCTTATATGTTGTAGACATTGTTAGTTTATAATTCCTTTCCCATAGCTGCTGCCATTTATCTAACTCAGTTGAATAACCAACATTTTTTGCCCGTGCTATCATTGTTTCTTTTACCTGTTCTTCTGCTAATTCCATACTAAGTAAATGATTAGATATATTTTTTAATTATGTGTTCATCTGTTTCTGTGAGTATCTTATCCAGTTCTGTCATTTCCTGAGACCACCTTTTTCAACTAACATATTTAATTGTAAGGTACACCTTGTACCAATTCAACATTAAATTACATTAAAATACATACGAAACAATCCCAAATGGTCATTCAATAATTAGTCAAAATATATTGGCAGCTTTGTTAAATAAACAAACCCGTCATGTGACCTCCCAAAAATCTACTCTCAGTTGGAATCCAACAACTCACTCAGAATCAAACAAGGTAAAACATAATTTCTTTCCTTTCCCAACAGTAAGTCAAAATTCCATGCATTTAAAAACGATTAATTGCCATGGTTTTCCCTCTACTTTTTAGAAGATTCTTTTTTTAAAAAAATACCTCTGCAGATTTGTCTTCCTACACACACCGATGTACAGATTCGTCTTCCATGCGCGTGCATGATATACTTTTGGCTATACAAGAATGCACCTCGGTTTTAGCAAAAAGTACATTGTACAATGTACAAACAATGTACATTGTTTGACATACTATCCTTTAAAGTACAAAGGATAGTATGTCCTTTGTACGTACAATGTATGTACATTGTACGTACAATGTACATTGTACGTACAATGTACATTGTACAATGTACAAACAATGTACATTGTGGACATACTATCCTTTGTAGTGTTTGTAGAGCCAGTTTGGTGTAGTGGCTAAGGTGCTGACTAGAAACCAGGCGACTGTGAGTTCTAGTCTTGCCTTAGGGATGAAAAACCGGCTGGTTGACTTCAGGCAATTTGATCTCTCTCAGCTCAACCCACGTCACAGGTTTGTCGCTGTGGGGAAAATCGGAGGAAGAAGGAATATTATGTATGTTGACCGTCTGGAGTTACTTATATAAAAATGAAAAAAGGCAGGGTTAAAATAAATAAATGAAATATTAATGTTGAGTCCACTTTCCTCACCTCTGTCGGTCTATTTACAGACCCATGCAAGCAGATATATAAATGGTATTTTCCTTTCCCTCTTCATGGGAGAGATGGAGGCTCAAAATAAATGTATCTGTTTCTAATTGAATGGCAACTGCGGAAGTTATATGAATCAAATGCACAGAAAGAGCTACATGGCCAGAACTATCAGCTACAAGTCGCAAAGTATAATTATCTCCAAATTCAGCCTCTGTCTGCCTCTGAGAGTCTTTTACGGATCTTCTCAGTGCGATTGTTGTTATCTGTGGAATGTGGTCTTACGAGTGCCATTAAACACCTTCTGGATCAAGGGTCTCCAACCTTGGCAACTTTAAGTCTTGTGGACTTCAACTCTGGGAGTTGAAGCCCACAAGTCTTAAAGTTGCCAAGGTTGGAGACCCCTCAAAGCTGGCTGAGGAACTCTGGGAGCTGAAGTCCACAAGTCTTGAAGTTGCCAAGGTTGGAGACCCCTCAAAGCTGGCTGAGGAACTCTGGGAGTTGAAGTCCACAAGTCTTAAAGTTGCCAAGGTTGGAGACCCCTCAAAGCTGGCTGAGGAACTCTGGGAGTTGAAGTCCACAAGTCTTAAAGTTGCCAAGGTTGGAGACCCCTCAAAGCTGGCTGAGGAACTCTGGGAGTTGAAGTCCACAAGTCTTAAAGTTGCCAAGGTTGGAGACCCCTGTTCTGGATAGTCTCCTCATGCTGTCATTTTGCATGAAACAGGGGGGGAAAAAAAAAGAGAAACATGGTTTTGACAATTAGAAAAAAATACAGTAGTAAGAAGGGAGGGGGGGGAAAGAGAGTTTTCTTTTGTAACCAGTTTTATAATTATACTTACAATGGCTGCACAGATAATTGAAAGCTAATTTTCAAATTTTCAATTTTCTTTTCTTTTGGCGCTTTGGTATTGTTCTGTTTGTCTTTTTCTTTATTATTTTATATTAGGTTTTGTTTGTTTTTATCCTTTTTTTTTTTTAGAAACTCTTCATTAAATTTTATATAAGCCTTCCATCCTTTCTAAGGTAGGTGAAATGAGGACCCAGTTTGTGGGGGCAATAAGCTGACTTTATATAAATATACAAAAGGATGAAGGCTATTGCTTAATGCATTGTAAGGCGCCCTGAGTCTCCGGAGAAGGGTGGCATATAAATCAAATTTTAAAAAAAATCAACACCTCCTACTGCCAACTCAAGTTCTCCGCTCTGGAGATTGTGCAATTGCTTCATTGTACATTTTAAACTCATCGGTTGCACAATCGCAGTGCCAAAGAGCGTTGGTCTAACCACGTGGAGTTAGGTTAAGATGTTGCAGCATGAGGTTGGTGATTTTGGCCAGACAATTCTACTTCCTTTCCTCGCCTGTCTGCCAGTTTCCCTATGAACAGTCAACCAGCATCTGTGACTGCTCTGGGCACTCAATTCTGGTCAGGCTAGGTGAGAGGTTACCTGTATTACTTTTTTCAATTGGGTTAAGGATGAGGGTAGCATTTTCCTTCTTTTTCCACTTATTTTTTTTTCCCCTCCTCTCTTCTTTCTTTCTTTCTTTTTTTCTTTTTTGAAAATTTTTATTTTTAAACAAACATACATAAAAACATAATTACACACAGTGTGTTAGTTGGTTACAAATCTTTTGTGCGTCTTCACCATATTCATAGCTTACAGTTTATCTAAATTCTTATATTATCGATCTAATATATATCTGTATTATAGAGCCTGAGTGGCGTAGGAGGCTAATGCCTCCTACTAAGGCAGCATTTAACATCCAGCTGCCTGCAATTACTGCAAGTTCAATTCTCACCAGGCTCAAGGTTGACTCAGCCTTCCATCCTTTCTAAGGTGGGTAAAATGAGGACCTGGTTTGTGGGGGCAATAAGCTGACTTTGTATAAAATATACAAAAATATGAAGGCTATTGCTTAACACCTTGTAAACTGCCCTGAGTCTCCGGAGAAGGGCAGCATATAAAAATAAATAAATAAATAAAATATTATTGTCTTCATTAATCATTTATTTGACTATAGCTGTTCTTCCCTCATTTTATACAAACTATTCTAACATTTAAGTTAATTTATATTATAACATTCATTGCATCATCCTAAATCGATCCAATAATAATACATCTTTATGTTATATTTTATATAATTCTACAATTCTTGTATCATAAAAATCTCTATCATATTTCATTTCCCTCCTCTCTTCTTTCTTGAAGGTGCCCTTCAAATCCAATTTAATGAGGTCCTCGTCCTGTTCTAAAAGCTTTCTGTATTAAAAGCCAGCTCTTAGGAATACTGAATTTGCTAGCAAGAACCATGATCTTTGGGGGGGGGGGAGGTGGGGAGGAAAGGGGGAGAAACAATAGAGGTAGTCCTTGACTTACAACAGTTCGTTTAGTGACCGAAGTTACAATGGCACTGTAAAAAAGTCACCTATGACCAGTGGTTGAAATCCAATTTTTTTTACTACCGGTTCTGTGGGCGTGGCTTGGTGGATGTGGCAGAGGAAGGATACTGCAAAATCTCTATTCCCTCCTTACTCCTGGGGAAAGGATACTGCAAAATCCCCATTCCCTCCCCATTCCTGGGGGAAGGATACTGCAAAATCCCCAATCCCTCCCCACTCCTGGGGGAAGGATACTGCAAAATCCCCATTCCCTCCCCACTCCTGGGGGAAGAATATTGCAAAATCCCCATTCCCACCCCACTCCTGGGGGAAGGATACTGCAAAATCCCCATTTCCTCCCTACTCCTGAGGGAAGGATACTGCAAAATCCCCATTCCCTCCTCAATTCTGGGGAAAGATACTACAAAATCCCCATTTCCTCCCTACTCCTGGGGGAAGAATATTGCAAAATCCCCATTCCCTCCCCATTCCTGGGGGAAGGATACTACAAAATCCCCATTCCTTCCCCACTCCTGGGGGAAAGATACTGCAAAATCCCCATTCCCACCCCACTCTGGGACCAGCCAGAGGTGGTATTTGCAGGTTATCCAAACTGCTCAAAATTTCCACTACTGGTTCTCCAGAACCTGTCAGAACCTGTTGGATTTCACCCCTGGCCTATGACCATTTTTCACACTTACGACCATTGCAGCACCCCCCCTGCCCCCCATGGTCACGTGGTTTACATTCGGATGCTTGACAACCGGTTTGTATTTATGATGGTTGCAGTGTCCTGGGGTCATGTGACCTTCTGACAAGCAGTGTCCACGAGGAAGCCAGATCCACTGAACCACCTGGTTGTCAGGCCTGGAAGCCATCTTTTTCGTTGGATCTTCAGGCCTGCCACATTTACTACTGTGGGAAACTGGGAGGGGGGATTGTATGGAGCGGGGTGATATGTAGTCATAATAACATTCCTTTCTCAGAAAGTCAAGGTCATCTTGCCCTGCACTTGGGAGGCTGGAACTGGGAGGGATCTCCAGTTGGGACAGTGCTTGGATTGGACCATGTGATGGACTTGTGGGTGTTGGGCAGGGACTTGGACTTTCCTTTGTGTGTGGAAAACCTGGAAGCTCTGAGATTGGGGTTTTCCCAGATGTGTCAATATGACATCTCTAATAAAATGGAACTTTGAAGAAACTCAAGCGTCGGAGTTTTCTTTTGTTGGGGGTGTTGCTTGGAACCCTGACACAGGTTAATTTAGCATCTGCAGGGATTCACTTAACTGGGACGAAACTCGCTTAACACATTTCTCACTTAGCAACATAAATTTTGGGCTTAATTTTCTTCTGTCTATGAAGATTCTCAGTCCTCCAGATCATGGTTTCCCAAGAGGCAACTGGGAAGTTTTAAAAACTTTCTGGTTTTTAAATTTTTCTTCTCTATATTCCCCTGCTCCAATTCTTATGAAAGCTGCCCTCTACATAGTAAATGATATGTAGCACTTCTACTGAAATATAGACTAAATTTACATTTCTAATATGCATTATTATATGGAACGATATGTTTAATTTGATTTTTTTTTTAAAGTAAAGAAGTCCCTGTGGATTTTACTCCACTCGTGGTTGGAGGCAGTGCTTATCTATGTTTCAAGGCCATTGAGCCAATGCTGTCTGAAGACATTTCTTTGGTCATGTGGCCAGCATGACGTCATGGAAGGCTGTTATTTTCCCACCATAGTGGTACCTATTTATCTACTCACACTTGCATGCTTTCGAACTGCTAGCTTGGCAGGAGAAGTTTGATTTGGAGGGGTGTTGTGGCCTGCCAGCGGCCTGCGCGGATCGTAGCTGATCCCGACGATGAGGAGGCTGGTGTGGTGTCGCGCCAGCAGCCTGCACAGCCGGCGCTCGCGTCGGACAGCGAGGAGGCTGAAGAGGATGCAGTGCCAGAGGCAGAGACTCAGCCAGGGCCTTCAGAACCTCCAGAGGCTCCTTCCAGTGGAGAGAGCGAAGTGGAGGAGCCTCTCCTCAATGCTCGAGCACGCAGGGCTGCCAAAAGGCAGGAGTGGCTACTCAGGAGGAGGAGGTCTCCTTGAGAGTAAGGCTTGAGGATAATTGGCCACTCCCTTAGCCTATTTAAGTCGCACGCGGTTAGTAAGTTTCTTGTTGGAAACAACTTGTAATTATCATCAGAGCATTTTTGGAAAAGTCTTATCGTATCTTGTTTTCTGGGCTGGTTGCCAACCTTTGCTGGACTTTGGTTTATTCTTGCTACTTAATAAATTTGATAAGGACTGTTGGTGGAAATCCGGAGCTGGGGCAGAACAAGGGGTGGGGGAAATCTATGTGGTCTTCTGAAGTTATTTTAATTATTCTTAGGCCTAAAATGGAGAAGGGATGGTAATCACAGGATCTTTGTCTGTTTAAAATATGGTGGCTATTTAAAATCCCATCTTTACTGCGCGAAGGGAGAAGCCTTAGGTCAAAAATTTCTGCTTTGCAAAAGCATCCAAATTCACCTGGCACTTAACTGAAGTTTATTCTAACGCTGTTGATCTAACATAGGATTTATGTTGTCACTTGTTAGTATTCTTGTCTTTAACCTTACTTTTTTTTTTTGTAAGACATTATGAAAACTTCCTCTTTAATATGGTGCTGATAGCGTAGGACTTGAGAATAAAAATCCCCCAACTTTTATTCACTATTTTCTACTTTCTGTACCTGCTCATTGATTAATCCTTAATGAAAAATGCCTTCTTGTAATTAATGCACTTAAACATCACAAACACATCTTAGTTACATCTTTTTTTTTTCCTATCAGGATCTCATGTGGTCTTTGCTTCATTCCCAGTGCATACATGAGATATTTTTTTACATGGTTCTTAGCTGAACTGGTGGTCCTAATCATACGCCGCCCTGCATGAACATTTATGTCCAAAATTGTGAACAGATCAGCAAGTAAGTATGTTTTGATCCGGCCACAATTTTCCAGATTGTTATCTTTGTGTCTCCCTTACATAGATACATGACAAAACATCTAAAATCTTGCAGAATTCTGGTGTTTGGGTTTCTCCAGTAAGGAGAAGAACAAATTTTGATATGTCAAGGATGTCATTTTTGGATTCTAGCCTAGATAATCATATAGTTGTTCATAGGAAACAAGCAGCAACGAAATAAGTTATAGGTAACCAATAATTAAAGGCAGCATTTAAAACCAGACACTTTAAAAAAACGAATAATTCTTTTCCAAATCTCTTTCATTGATTATATATTTTAAAAAATAATGTTCCCTACTTTGTGATGTGTTTGTAATTATGAAAATTAGTAGTTGTTCAGAGAACCTGGGCCCAGAAAGTAATACACATTTACCTCCAGGCGTTAAATTCAGTTTTAGAAAATGCTGTACCCTCCTTTCTTTTTAAAGGGCAGTATATAGATTCACAAATAAACAAATAACATAACGAAATGCAGCAGCCGGAGCTGTTCAACACTGAACAACAGCTGTTCAGATACACTTTGAACTACTCCCATCATTTTTGAGCTGCAAGGTTAAAGAGACGTGTGGTGCAAAACAGTTGACGGCCGTTGACATAAACTGCATTCAGTCGAAAACGAGATATATTGCATTTGGTTAAAAGCACAAAACAGATGGAGGCCCTTCTGAAGCCACGCTTAAAGTATCTTGCTGGGTAGCAGCCATGCAGTTGTGGATTTTCAGTGCAAATTGGGTCTTGAATCATTCAGCAAGTCATGCTGAGTTGCCTGTCAGCTTAAGTTGGGCGGAGTCTGAGTTGATTCTTACGTTTACTTCTTCTCTGGCAGCATACCATGCCAGAGAA
The DNA here is from genome assembly GCF_029215685.1 of Pituophis catenifer annectens. NCBI lineage: Eukaryota > Metazoa > Chordata > Lepidosauria > Squamata > Colubridae > Pituophis > Pituophis catenifer. The sequence goes on from NW_027256892.1 coordinate 2,539,447, forward strand.
GTGTGGAAGTTAGTGAGAGAGAACATTTTCTCAATCTATTTCTCGTAAGGGTACTTTTGCTTGCAAAAGGAAACTTAAGAATCCAGACAATTTGAACTGGTTGGCCTTCCTTACCCAATGAATAATTGCATGCCCTTTAGATTATCTTGACTCCTATTTAACCCCGGTTGGCATAACCCTAGAAACAGTGGAATTTCTAAAGGCCATGATGGTTCTGTACTGGAGATAATTTATTATGTACACACAGTGGTGGGTTGCCTCCGGTTCGAACCAGTTCTATAGAACCGGTAGTAAAACCGGAGGGAGGCTTCGCCCACTGATTGGACTGTCATCTATCAGAAATGGTGTAGGGTCTCCTGCTTGGGCGGGGGGTTGGACTAGATGACCTACAAGGACCCTTCCAACTCTGTACATCGTTGGCTGTTGTATTTGCATCCTTTGTAGCATGTATTTCAGTGACATCATCTCCATCCAATGCATCTGGAAGTCAGGCACAATGGAAAAGGATTTTTTTTTTTTTATTGCTGGCACCAAGATGATGGAACTGTCCTAAAATGGGGGTTTTTCCAATTCTTCTTTTCAGAGAATTATTTCCCCTTGCAGCAATCGTTTGAAGTTTGGCCACCTTCCAAAATAATTGTTGGAATCCACATGATTTCTGATCATACTAGCTGAAGACTGGCCAGAGTTGGAGCTCAACATTTGGGAGGATTGCATTTATTGAGGATTGAAGGTCTCTTCTGGATTTTCTGCCTAAAAAAAATGTGATTTACGGTTTTGATAATTAAATAGGATAGATCAGAGGTCTTCAAACTTGGCAGCTTTAAGACTTGTGGACTTCAGCTCCCAGAATTCTCCCATAGCTATGCTGGCTGGAGAATTCTGGGAGCTGAAGTCCACAAGTCTTAAAGCTGTCAAGTTTGAAGACCTCTGGGATAGATGATAGAAAGGAGAGCAACACAGGTAGTCCTCGATTTACAACAGTTTATTTAGTGACTGTTCAAAGTTACAATGGCACTAGCTAGTGACTTATGACCATTTTTCAGAGTTACAACCTTTGCAGAGTCCCCGTAATCATGAGATCAAAATTCAGACGCTTAGCAATTGGTTCATATTTATGACGCTTGCAGTGTCCCGGGGTCATATGATCCCCTTTTGCGACCAGATTCACTTAACAACCATCTTACTATTTTAACAACTGCAGTGACTCACTTAATAACTGTGGCAAGAAACTTCGTAAAATGGGGCAAAACTCACTTAACGCCTCTTTTAATGACAGAAATTTTGGGCTCGACTGTGGTCGTAAATTGAGGATTACCTGTATGATGTGACTTTAGAGATATTGAAAATATATTTGAATTTATCACTGCTGTGAAGAACATTGAAAGTGACTTCTTTATAAAGAAAAAAAATTCTTTTTTCCACTTTATTCTTGCTTCCCCCCCACTTTCCCTTTCTTTTCCCTACTTAATATTACTTTGCGTTATCTTCTCATTTCAAAGTTTTAATAAAAAATTATGTCTCTTTTTATCTGCAGGTAGCCTGCAACTCACGACTGCAATGGAGGCCGGAATTTCTATTATTAAGCAAAGTGGTTGCTAAGTAAGTTGTGCCTGATTTTACAACCTTTTTTGTCCGGCTGGTTAAGGAAATCGCTGCAGTTGTTAAATGAAGCATGCGGTCATTAAATGAATCCGCTAGACACACACCTCCCTCCCCACATTGACTTGGCTTGGGAAGGTTGCAAGTGGCGATCCCATGACTCCAAGACTTTCCCAATGTTTTAAATACATCCTGGTTGCCAAGCATCCGAATTCTGATCATACTTAATTAATTAATTAATTTATATTGCCACCTATGCGACTCAAGGCGGCTTACGGGGATATAAAACCACATTTAAAAACAATAAAAACTAACAAAAAGAATCAAATAAATTAATATAGTACAATATAACAAAATCACCCCCCCCACCGCACGAGCCATTGAATGGGTTCCATCCCGTTCTGGGTTCCCTAGGCCCGCTGGCAGAACCAGGTCTTCAGCGCCTTCCGGAAGCGTATTAGAGTGGGGATCGTTCTAATCTCTGGCAGAATGATGTTCCAGAGAGAGGGAGCCACCAAGGAGTAGGCCGTTCTTCTGGGTCCCACCAGGTGTATTTCCCTCAGGGATGGGACCCGCAACATTTCCTGCCTCCCCGCTCTGATGGGTCAAGTAGATGTGACTGACAAGAGACATATGAGGATGCCGTGTTAATTTGCAAGCCACTTTTTTTTCAATGCCATTGTAACATTAAATGGTCACTAAATGAATAATTGCAAGTTGAAGACTGCCTGTTATACAAAATAAACATTTGGTTGGTTAATGGTGGCCTACCCATTTTAAAGCAGTCTTGCCAAGGAATAGAATAGAACAGAATTTTTTATTGGCCAAGTGTGATTGGATACACAAGGAATTTGTCTTTGGTGCATACGCTCTCAGTGGACATAAAAGAAAATACATAAAATAAGGGGACATAATATATATGCCAACTTTTACTTATTTATTTATTTATTTATTAATCAAATTTCTATACCGCCCTACTCCCGAAGGACTCAGGGCGGTGAACAGCCAAGATAAAATACAGACAATACAAATATTAAAAATCCCTTAAAATTATTAAATATTTCGGCCGAAACACAGATTAAAACACCCAATTTATAAAATCACGAATTCAAAAATTTAAAATTTAAGAATTTAAAAGAGGGGAGTTAGGCCAGGCCAGCTTGCTGAAATAGAAAAGTTTTGAGAGCACGGCGAAACGTGCGCAGGTCCGGGATCTTCCGTATCTCTGGGGGGAGCTCGTTCCAGATGGTAGGTGCCCCCACAGAGAAGGCTCTCCCCCTGGGGGCCGCCAGTCGACACTGTTTGGCCGACGGCACCCTGAGGAGCCCCTCTCTATGGGAGCGTACTGGTCGGTGAGAGGCTATTGGTAGCAGAAGGCGGTCTCGTAGATACCCCGTAGATACTTCCCGTCACTTTGGCCTTGGAGGTTAGTGATTAAACCAGTGTTTCTCAACCTTGGAAGCTTGAAGATGGGTGGACTTCAACTCCCAGAATCCTCCAGCCAGCGCTGCTTGACTTGAGTTCACCCAACATGCCAAGAAAACACCAAAAACAATTTGAACAACCTTTTTGTTCCAAACCAAACAAGCCACATCGTGATATGTAAATAAATAAATTACTGTATTCCAAAATGCTTTGGGGGAAAGAAGATGGGCCTGGATTTTTTGGGGGGGGTTATTATTTTTTTTTTTTTTTGCTTTAATTTATATGCCGCCCTTCTCTGGAGACTCAGGGTAGCTTACAATGCGTTAAGCAATAGCCTTCATACTTTTTAATATTTATACAAAGTCATCTTATTGCCCCCACAATCTGGGTCCTCATTTCACCTACCTTTGAAAGGATGGAAGGCTGAGTCAACCTTGAGCCTGGTGAGATTTGAACTTGCAGTAATTGCAAGCAGCAGTTGTTAATTACAGTGCTTTAGTCCACTGTACTACAGGCTCTTGTCTTTATTTATTTATTTATTTATTTATTTATGTCAGATTTATATTGTATCTACTGTGTTACTCTCTGCACCCTGCCTTAAGTGGTGAAAAATGAAAACAGTATAAATATGTTGCAATGAAAACGGTCAGATGATTAAACCACCGTGTCTGCGACTTGCCAGCCCTCTTAAGTTCACGGTGCAAAAAGCTACCCAGTTGTGGTTTGTTGTTGCAACAAACCAGGATGCCATTTCCTCCCCCTCGTTCGGCTCAAACGTCTTCTCTGTGGGGGCACCTACTCTTTGGAACAAAATACCCCCTGGAATAGGAATAATCCCAGATCTTCGCACTTTCCGACGTGCCCTGAAGACCTTTCTGTGGGTTGCCAGGTGTCCACTATTTGAGCGGACAGTCCGCTTTTTTCACATTATGTTCACTATTTTTTTTCACAAAATAGTGGACACTTTTTTTATTCAAAAGCTTTATGATGAAATGGTACGTAATCTAAAGCTGTACAGTCTCAGAGTATAAGGATAGGAGAATTGCGTTTTGTCTTTTTTTTCATAAGTTAGAATGAGACAAAGATCGAATATCCATTGAACTCAATTCTCCGAAAAAATTAATGATGAGATTAAAATAAAAATATATGATAAAATTATGTACAGTTCACATTTTTAAAATGTATTGTAGCTTGTGTCGACTGACCTAAAATGGCGTGTTAAAATGTTTGTAAGAAAATATATAATTTAATTGTAATTTTTTTTTTATTTTTTTACTACTTAACACCCCTCCCCCCTTGTTTCAACAAGCAGGGCTAGCATAAACATCTAAATTCTATGCCAAGGTCTTAGCAGATACACCAAGTTGACTCAATTTATTATTTACTGTTTATAAAAAAAAATATTATATGTATATAAAATCTTCTTCTGTTCACTGCCCTGAGTCCTTCGGGAGAAGGGCAGTATAGAAATTCAATAAATAACAATAACAATAATAATAATAATTGAGTTGAGCGACTGTGGAAAAAGAAATCATGTGTTGTCCCGATTGTAATTGGAGCCCTTGGAGCAATACCCAAAGGGCTACCCCGCTATTTAGAAATTCTAAATTTACCAGACTTGAACATTTTGACTCTACAAAAAACCACCTTACTCGGAACAGCTTACATCCTCCGACGATACCTTAACAGTTCCTAGGTCCTTGGTTAGGACTCGAGCTGCTGAGCTATTAACCAGCCTCAAAGGCTGTGAATCTCACTAAAGATTAAATAATAATAATAATAATAATAATAATAATAATAATAATAATAATAATAATAATAATAATTGAAAGCCAAGGCGCTTTTTTTTTTTTTTGCAACAGTGAAAAAGCAGAATCAGAGGCCAGTGGGATCCCGGATTGTGTGGATGGGGGAAATTTTATTTATTTATTTATTTATTCATTTATTTATTTTTAAATTTGTATACCGCCCTTCTCCCCGAGGACTCAGGGCGGTGAACCGCCAAGTAAAAACATAAACTACAAACATTAAAATACAATTAAAAAAGATATATATAAATTTGGCCCCATGCTTAAAAACAATAACAGACAATTAAAAACATTTTAAAAAAGTGTTAGGCCAGCCCGGCTTGCTGGAAAAAGAAGGTTTTAAGGGCACGGCGGAAGGCACCGAGGTCTTGGATTCTCCTTATCTCTGGGGGCAGCTGATTCCAGAGGGTAGGTGCCCCCACAGAGAAGGCCCTCCCCCTGGGGGTCACCAACCTACATTGTTTGGCTGATGGCACTTGTCCTTCCCCCCTCCCCATATCAAGACATTGCAGGCCGGCCAGACTGGCATTTTCCCAACTAACTAACCAAAATAATAATAATAATAATAATAATAATAATAATAATAATAATAATAATAATAATAATAATAATAATAATAATAATAATAAATCCAGCTCCATTGCGCTTTCCCAGACTCCAAGCCCGGTGCCCTGACGTCTCCAATCCCGTCTTGGCAAGGGAAGCGCAGGCCTGGATCCCCGGGCGCAACCAAGGCCCCTTTTTTATTTTTATTTTTTGGCCTTCCCGAGGATTTGTTGGCAGGACTGTTAAGTCCCCTTCCAGCTCCCAGCCCGAGCCGCCCCAGCGGGCTGGCTTGGCCAGGAAGCCGCGGCGGCAGAAGGAAACCCAGCTTTGTGTGCCAATGGCGCACCGGGCGCTGCGCTTTTACGCACGGCTATTGGCCGGCGGGTGGCGGAGCGGGGAGGAGGAGTGGGGGGGGGGAGGGCGTGTCGGGGGCGGGGGGAAGCGTTACTTTCCGAAGTGAACTTTCTCCTCCCCCCCCCACCTTCGCCCTCCCCCCACCCCGTCGTCTCCTCCCCCCCCTCCCGCCCTCCCCGCCTCCCTCCCTCTCCACGGTGTCTCCCCTCCCGCAGCGGCCGCTTCGCCTTGTTTTTACGCGCGGATGGAACTGAGCTGCAGCGTCGCGGGGAGGAACGGCGGCGGAGGAGGCGGCGGCTCCAGCAACGGCGGGCAGACGACGGCCAGCCTCGCGTCTTCCTCCTCCTCCTCTTCTTCTTCCTCCTCTTCCTCCGCCGCCGCCGCCGCCGTGGGGCTCCTAATGGACGGCGAGAGTCCCTGCGAGGAGGACTACGAGACCCTGCCTACCAACGCCTCCCTCTACACGCACATGACGGCCGGGGCGGTGGCCGGCATCCTGGAGCACACGGTCATGTACCCCGTGGACTCCGTCAAGGTGGGTCTGGGGGCGAGTGAGGTGCGGGGGGGGGAAAGTGGGACGCGTGGGCCAGAGCGGGAGAGAGCCTCCCCCTTTCTCCTGGGGTGTCCCTGCTTCTCAGATCTGGCCGGACTACAAAGCCCATCGCTGCAGCCGGAGAAGGCGAGCCTACCCCAACGCATTTGGTTGGGATAGAGGTTTGGAGGGGGGGGAGACCCTCTCCTGGGCATTCTTCTTTGCCCCCCCCCCCACATCCTCCAGTTTCTCCTTGCACCCTAATCTTGGGTTTCCCTCTTTTTTGGGGGACATTCCTACTTAGGGGTGCAAGAATTCACTTTAAGCGTTGGGGGGGGGGGTTCCTGTAAAATACAACTTTTGGTTGGGATAGAGGTGGGGTGGGGGGGAGACCCGCTCCTGGGCATTCTTCTCTGCCACCCCCCCCCCCCTCCTCCAGGTTCTTCTTGCATCCTAATCTTGGGGTTCCCTTTTTTTTTTTGGCATTCCTATTTAGGGATGCAAGAATTCACTTTAAGCGTTGGGGGGGGAGGTTCCTGTAAAATATAACTTTTGGTTGGAATAGAGGTGGGGTGGGGGGGAGACCCGCTCCTGGGCATTCTTCTCTGCCACCCTCCCTTCCTCCAGGTTCTTCTTGCATCCTAATCTTGGGTTTCCCTCTTTTTTTTGGCATTCCTACTTAGGGGTGCAAGAATTCACTTTAAGCGTTGGGGGGGGGGGGTTCCTGTAAAATATAACTTTAAAAAAAAAAAAAACCTGGGTCTGTGCAATTCTACAAATTGTAGTCAGGGATTGCGAAATGGCCCTGGCAGCTGGGGTTTGGGACAACCTGGCTTTGGGGCAGCGTTGATCTGCTCCAGGTTTATTTATTTATTTATTTATTTATTGGTTCGATTTATTTGTCACCCTTCTCCAGAGACTCAGGGCGGCTTACAATGCATTAAGCAATAGCCTTCATATTTTTGTATATACCTGCTTTGTAGGGCTTTCGGCCCCCCCTCCTAAGCGGTGTTCTTTTTTTATACAAAGTCAGCTTATTGCCCCCCACAATCCGGGTCCTCATTTTACCTACCTCGGAAGGATGGAAGGCTGAGTCAACCCTCAGTCAACTGGTTGGGTTCCCCCCCCACTCCCTCCCTCCCAGAAAGAGATCTGTTGGGCCACTTTTCTTGCATTGATGGTTGTCAACAAATCTACTTCTGCCTTGAGTTGTGCTATCACACTCTTGGAAAAGGTATACAAATCGGCCCCGGGGCCTTGCAATGGTATAATAATCACATGCATTGCTAATTATGGGGTTGGAAGTTGGGGTGTTTCCAGATGTGGCAGGTACTCGGCAGCCCTTCGGTGGCTTCACCCAGGTTTGGTGTGACGCGATGCTGGCCTTTCTCGGTCCGTGGGAGGGAGATTTGGCTCAAATAATCCCAAAGAGTCCTTCATTTGGAAACACACTTAAGAGATGCCGGCTTGGTCGTAGAGCAGATTTTTTTTGACAAGCGTGTGGAGAAGAGCATCAGCTTCAGCCTAATTAATTGGGCATTATTAATCCCTGGCATTAAGAATTAACCTCATTAGAAGGCCAGCAACTGCAACTGTAGTAAATTTGTAAAGAGCTGGGACAATGCCTAGAAATACTTCGTGTAGACGTCCCTGTGTAGCATCTACATGTTGAACTGGGCCCCAAATCTGGACTAAGCAGTAGCCACCCTGAGTCTTCGGAGAGGGGCGGCATATAAATTGAATTAATTAGATTAAATTAATTAAATAACTCTGATCATAGATTCCTGACCATCCACCTTCTTTTAGCTGGAAATGATCTCTTTTCTGGTGGCACAAATTGCTTAATCATCTTTCCTACCTTGACATTTTCAGTAGGGCTGATCTCACACACACACAATTTCTAAATAGTCCGGTTTACTCATTTGGCACCAACTGTTCCTTCAAAATATTGCTGAAGGTTGTGTGTGAGCTGCCTTATCCTATTTTTTTTTTTTGACCTGTACACTTATGTCTGTGTTTTAGGCCTTGCCTGCATAGTCTTCAGCAGGATGATTGATCAGTTTATTTCCAAGGAACCGTTTATGGCTCTATGCCCCATAAATGCATTTTCATTTTCATTTCTTTGAAATGCAGATGGTCTGAGAATTCAACTTCAAATTGCGATGTGGTGAATTCTGTAAACTCTAATCCTCCCAACCCATCTGCCAGGCATCGGGTTGGGAAAAAGTGATCTGATATAGTCAGATCAGTTTTAAGGACTCTCAGCCCAAACTAGTGAGACAAGGCAGACCATCAAGTCAATAACATCACTGCTGCTGTTCGCAACCAGGCGATTCCTGGTTGAGCAAAATTGGGGTAGATTTCTGAATTGCTTAACTTAGGCTGAGTTCCCTTAGCTTCAAAGAAAAGGAAGCTTGTGTTTCCTTCCAAAAATAAAAAATAAAAATAAAAAATCAATGCTTGCTTCACCTAGCTGAATTTTTGCAATAGTGGCAGTTAGGTGTTTACATGCTGTAACTCCTCCAGCAAAATGCGGTGTGAGAAACAGCTTAGCTTCTACCACGGAATTGCCTTGCGTGGACGGGCAACAGCGTGGAGCCTAATAACACCATGGGCGTGGGTCCGGTACAACAACTTTCATTAAGAAAAAATGTGGCAATGTGCTGCTCAATTGCATCAGGAAAGGCCTTGAGGTTTTGCAGGTGGATTTCACCTGTAGCTCAGGACAGGGATAGGAGCAGGAAGTCAAGTCATGTTGTTTTCCTTTTCTCCTCTCTCTACTGTGCTGCGTAGTGCGTGGTGAGTCCGGTAGTATTTCAATGCTGGCTTCAGGAATTCCTTCCGTCACACCACCTAATTCTGGTGCTAGAGCAGGTTGTTACCGGGTTGTATTCTCAGCAAGATGAATTCGTTGTACATTAGCCACCGTTCCACAAGACGTCTGCCTGAAAGCACCTGCATCTTTCATTTAAAAACAGGTTCCGTGGCTTGGGTGGTTGAATTCGGCATTCACGACTCTTTTCTTAGAATCCTATCTGGATTCTTCCTCCCGTTGACCCAAACTTGGGAAGTATTGGCTCAGCTGCAAAAATCGGCATTTTAAAAAGTATTTTGAGTCTTGGGGTGGGTGGGGGTGTGTCTCCTTTTTTTTTAAAAAAAAGTTTTTTTTAATTTTTTAGACAAACATTTAATACATCAGTCATTCCTTCCATGTGACATCTCGGTCTTGTCTCCAAAAATTCTTCTTTTTGTTGTTCCTTCTATCTTCATTCTTGCCAAGTCCATTACAGCAATTCCTCACTAACACAGTATTCTAATTATAACACTTTTTATACATAACTATTAATTTAGTTGTTTGTATCTCTTTTCTAACCAGTGGTAAAATTGATTCCATATCTTAAAAGTATTCTGAATCTTCTCTTTCTCTAATCATCCATCTATTCATTTCTGCACAGCCTAAATTTTTTTTTTAATTACTTCTCCTTCCAAAGGTATTTTTCTCTGCTTTCCAATTTTGTGCATAAACAATCCTTGCAGCTGTTATTACATGTATAACTCAAATAAATATTTTCTTTACTAGTTTTTTTTTTTTTTTTTAATTTGATTTATATGCCGCCCTTCTCCGGAGACTCAGGGCGGCTTACAATGCGTTAAGCAATAGCCTTCATTTTTTGTATATTTATATACAAAGTCAGCTTATTGACCCCACAAACTGGGTCCTCATTTCACCTACCTTAGAAAGGATGGAAGGCTGAGTCAACCTTGAGCCTTGGAGAGATTCGAACCAGCAGAATTTTTTTTTCTGGGAGGATATCCAGTAGGAACAGCTCTGGTTTAAAATGAATACGTTGCTGTATCATTTCTTCCGGGGGGGGGGGTGGATGAGGGGTGGGGGGGGTTCCCCTCTTAACGACATGATATCAGGGAACCTCTTTGGAGTTTGCTCCTAATTAAGGAGGGGTGTGTATGTGTCTTCTTCCAGTAATTCTGTGCTCCCCCCCACTTCTCAGTTAAGAAAAGCAGGTGGCATATTAAATGTGGAATCTTGCTCCTGAGGTCACAGTCCCTTTGTATCCTTATTGTGTGTCTCTTAACAGGATCAGCCTGTTTCTCTCTTCCAAGTATCAAGTTAATAGTGAAGCTTGTTCACCTGGGTAGCCAACCTGTGGATTAAGCCGGTGAACACCTTTGTGGTGAGAGAGACATAATTGGCAGGGGAAAAAAACACCCACCAGGGCTCTGCTTTGCTGTTAAAATTGCTGACACCATGTCAGTCTTTTCAGGATGACAAATTGAGACTACTGGAATGCAAGCACAAACTTGGGGGGGTGACAGCGTGAGTACGAAAATGGCATTTGTGCCTGAGCTGGACTATTGAACCTGTGTGTCGAGAGTCTGTTTTTCCTCGCCAGTGGGAGTCTGAGGTCTCATCCCCCCCACCCCCAATGAGCTACCATACTTTTTGGAGTATAAGACGCACTTTTATCCCCCCTAAAAGAAGGGTGGAAATGTTGGGGCGTCTTATGCACCGAATACAGCCATTTTTGGCCTCCCGAAACCGCACCCCGTGCGTCCCGTTTTCACGAAAAATAGGCCCGTTTTTTGCAGAAACGGGATGTGCAGAGGGTTTGGGAGGCCTGCAGAGTGCTCCTGGGGGCTGGGGAGGGCAAAATCTTTTTTTTTTTTTCTTCTTTACCTCTTCGAAATCTTGGTACTTCTTATACTCCGGTGCGTCTTATAGTCCGAAAAATACGGTAAATCATGCTTTTGTTGGTTTGGAATCAGGTCAGTGGTGAAATCCAATTTTTTTTTACTACCGGTTCTGTGGGCGTAGCTTGGTGGGCATGGCAAGGGAAGGATACTGCAAAATCTCCATTCCCTCCCCACTCCTGGGGGAAGGATACTTCAAAATCTCCATTCCCTCCCCACTCCTGGGGGAAGGATATTGCAAAGTCTCCATTCCCACCCCATTCTGGGGCCAGCCAGAGGTGGTATCTGCCCGTTCTCCGAACTGCTCAAAATTTCCGCTACCGGTTCTCCAGAACCTGCTGGATTTCACCCCTGGATCAGGTGTGTTGTGTGAACCCAGCTAGTTACGCCTTACTGCAAAGTGTCCAGACACGAAGCACACCCAGAGGTCCTAGTGTTATAGTAAGGTTATATTAACAGACTCTTGCAAGCCTGGAAGCCGATGTCTCTCCCCCCCTCCCTTTGTCTTTACAGTCCAAACTACAGAGGGGTCCCTTCTGAGATATTTCCTACATCCTCATTCCTTCTTTGGACTCGCCTACTTCTTATCTGACTGTTGTCTAGTCTGGGTCCTTCTTCTTGCCTCCCAAGGTCACATACCATTACATAAAGTATTATTCAACAACCATTGTACAAAGCAGGTTGGTGCTTTTGGTAGAAGGGTTTTATAATAGATGTCACAAGCATGTCTAAAAAGAAACGGAATGATGATCGCACATGAGATTTGATGTTGGCATAACCGGGGGAATTAATTGAACTGACTTCCTGGCCCTTTGCTGAGATTTTTAAACGTTGCCTCCGTTTATTAATTCCCTCTCAGGCCTGCCTAATTTTAATTATGACCGTTTTGAAATCAGCTAGCTGCAGATCAGGGGTGTCCAACCTGGGCAATTTTAAGACTTGTGGATTTCAACTCCCAGAGTTTCCCAATTAGCCATGCTTGAAGTTGAAGTCCACAAATCTTAAAACTTGCCAAGGTTGGACACCCCCACCCCCCCATCTAGATTCTTGGTACAAGATAGGCTTATTCTGCGGTAGGATTAACCCCACTTTAAAGGTTCAGATGATACGGTAAAGTAGTAAATCCAGAATGGAGAATGAAATTTTAATTTTGGTGGCTTGTGCAAAAGGAGAAAGGTAGAACGATGTGTGTAAAGAGCGTGGGGGTGGCTGATATTTTTGATCTCACAATAAATCCTTGTGCCAACTAATTTTAGCCAGTGATGGTATATGTTTTAAAGAGAGTGTTCAAAATACTGTAAAACAACGTGTACAAAATTGGGCAATAGCCAAATTCTGATACTACGGTATTCCCTTCCCCCCCAACTACCAATTTTTTTTTTTTTAATTTGATTTATATGCCGCCCTTCTCCGGAGACTCAGGGCGGCTTACAATGCGCTAAGCAATAGCCTTCATTCTTTTGTATATTTATACAAAGTCAGCTTATTGCCCCGACAAACTGGGTCCTCAATTTACCTACCTTAGAAAGGATGGAAGGCTGAGTCAACCTTGAGCCTTGGCGAGATTCGAACCTGGAGTAATTGCAGGCAGCTGGTCTTAATAACCAGCTTAATAACAGGGTGCCTTAGACCACTGTACTACCAAGGCTCTTTAATGGTTTTCTTGAAAATCCTTAAAGAAGCATTGCCAAGACGATCATGAAGCAACATAAACCATTTTAAGCATACCCTTTAATTTTTCCAGTATGGTGATTAGGCAGTCTTAACAGATTAGAGATCTGTAAAACAGAAAAGCTACTTGAGTTTGGGGAAATTCTCTTTGCTGCTACTCACATTACAAATTCCAGCTGCATACTTACACAGGTATTTGCAAACATTTGAGGTCGGTTTGAGTGGAAGTTTGGTAGGTAGGTAGGACAGATTGCTAGTGGGATTGGGGCAAATATATATTTGTGTAACATTAACTTGAATACGGTGACTAACACGGTAATTGTCAGCGGGCGTCAACCATTTGCAAATTTATTCTGTTCACGTTTATAATAATATTGTAAAAGCAACTATTTAACTCTCATTGCAAAACAATATTTAAAATTGCAACAAATTCTAACAAAGCTTAGGTCAGGTTTCTGTAAACAACTCAGGCTTTTATTTGGGGCTGCCTAGAATCAACTCACTATTAAATTGGGTTGTTTTAATTTACGGCCAAAATATTTAATTATTTTAAACTGTTTTTAAATTTTGTATGTTCTGTTTTTTACTTTGGCTGTTCACCGCCCTGAGTCCCATTTGGAGAAGGGCGGTATAGAAATGGAAATAAATAAATAAATAAATAAAGTTCTGGCTGTGCACCGCCCTGAGTCCACTTGGAGAAGGGCGGGATATAAATTGAATAAAATAAATAAATAAATAAATAAATAAATAAATAAATAAATAAATTAATAAATGACAAAAATTTAGGAAGGCAGTAAAGTTCTGGCTTGATCACAGGGAATGCAGACTAGATTTTTTGTTCTTCAGTAGGTTATTGAGAAAGGTACGAAAGTCAGATATGAAGAAAAAAGTATACCGTTTGTTGGTTTAGAAAAAGTGTGTTGTAAATTGAATGGGTTTCTACAATCTAAAATGTTTTCACATAAATATGGAATCAAAGTTTGCTTGCTAAGAGCGGTAAGGATTATATCTGATGAATATAAATAAAGCATGCACGAGACTACTGTCAATTAAATGTTCCTTTGAATAAGAAATAAGACCAGGTTGCGTGCTATAAATATACTTAGTTGGTAAGTATTTTTGCATACATTTATAGGGAGGTTTGTGGTGGCATTAGAAATGTGTTGATTAGAACACAGGAAACTCTGCGTATTTTGTATGCAAATAATTAAAGGTTTTGTGGTGAATGTTAGTTGGATTAAATGATACGGTGAGAAGTACGGATTTGAAAATTATCCTATCAAGGACCAGGGTAGTGGTTGTGTTTGACAAGGAAATGGAGTGGATGGATTGTAATTTAAATGGCAGAAATTAGCGGCAAGCGGATGAATTCGTAGTCCTTGACTTAACAACCACAATTGAGCCCAAAATTTCTGTTTGCTGAGTGAGACAGTTAAGTGAGTGTTGCTTCATTTTGCAACCTTTCTTGCCACAGTTGCTAAGTGAATCGTTGCAAGTTGGTAAGCTGGTAACACAATTGTGAAGTGAATCTGGTTTCCCCATTGTCTTTGTTCGTCAGAAGATTGCAAAAAGTGATCACATGATCTGAAGACACTGCATCAGTCATAAATACCTGCCAGTTGCCAAGCATCTGGATTTTGATCATGTGACCAGGGGGATACTGCAACAGTATGAAAGAAAAAAGAAGAACAAGATGAAATATAGGGTTAATAATTAAAAAGATGAGGGATCGGGGTTGCCTGAATTCCACAATGGAAAACATTAAATTGAAAATGAATACAGCAGTAGAGAGAGATGAAGGAATTGGAAGGGAGGAGGAAGGAGAGAGAGGGATGGAAGAGTAGGGAGGAAGGAAGGGAAGGTAAATCAGAGTAGGAGAAAAGGTAAGACGGGGAAGAGAGGAGGAGGAGAAGGAGAAGGGAAGGGGAAGTAGAGAAGAGAAGAAGGTGGGGAAAGAAAGTTGGAAGGAGAAGAGGGAGAGGTTAGGTTTGAGGAGAAAGATTGCTGTATAATAAAAAAAAAGATGAAGTGGAAGGAAGGCACCTCTGAACAAACAAATATAAATATATTAAGAAAAAGAACGAATTGTTTAAGAATAAAAGAGGATAAATATGCACAAATAGTAAAGTTAGAATTTAGGGATAAATGAAGAAGGTGTTTATGTGTGCAAGTATAGAAATACTGAGGTATATTCAAAAAAAAAAAAAAGGAAAGGGCGGAAGACGATATTGACAAAAATTGTAATTGAGTAAAATATATTTGAATTTGACTAATTGTATAAGATAAGAAACAACCAACACTGTTAAAAAAGAAAAAGAAAGATGTAGGTGAAGATATAGCAAAAAAATCTTGGAACCTTGGCAGAATTTCCCTTTCAATTCTCTTATAAAGCAACAGAATGAAGGCGGAGTAGAAAAATCACAAAAATAGGGTAGGGTTATCTTGAGTTTCTTTCTCACCTGCTCTTCCTTCCCAGGGTGAGATTAACATTCGTTTAAAGTTCCAGCCTTGAAGCAGAAATGCTCTTTAAAGGATAGGATCCCTGTTTCTCCAGGTGCTGCTGAAGTAGAAACTCCACCAATCTTGGGCAGAGTAACCAACACTGGGGATACTGGGAAATCGTTCAGGAAATTTTGTTCGTTTGTGCCTTAGGTTGGTTGGTTGTGGCAGGGTGAAATCTGCAAGTAAAAACAAAAAGTCCCATATCTGCAAGATGTGTACAACAGAGGTGGTTTCACATGTTTTTACCAACGGTTTGCCACGCGGACGCTCGCTTTGCGCACGCGCCTTTTGCACACGCGCCTGGCCTTCCGTGCATACGCTTTGCTCTCTCTCACGCCTTCCGCGCATGCGCCTGGCCTCAAAAATGTGGCTAAATAGGACGGCATAGCGCCAGGGCGGATGGACATGCCCACCCGCGATTGCTGCTACCGGTTCAGTACTACCACTGGTGTACAAATCCGGATGTCAACACGAGAAGATGACAATTCAAAGTGGGAAGGGGTGGACTCATTATTTCACATTGGCTTTGCCTAAGATTATGCCTTTATGCTAATAAGGGCATAATCTTAGGTAAAGGGGCCTTGGTGGCGCAGCGGACTAAACTGCTGTTAAAGTAGCACTTAGCTGCCAGCTGCCTGCAATTACTGCGAGTTCAATTCTCACCAGGCTCAAGGTTGACTCAGCCTTCCATCCTTCTGAGGTAGGTAAAATGAGGACCCGGTTTGTGGGGGCAATAAGCTGACTTTGTATAAAATAGAACACCGCTTAAGGGGGGCCCAAAAAGCCCTACTAAGCAGGTATATACAAAAGTATGAAGGCTATTGCTTAAAGCAGTGGTCCCCAACCTTTTTATCGCCGCGGCCCGCTGAGTGCGCGCAGGGGTGGGGCCACGGCCCAGGAGCCTTTGCGCAGGCCCATTGCGCACGGCCCAGGAGCCTTTGCGCAGGCCCATTGCGCACGGCCCAGGAGCCTTTGCGCAGGCCCATTGCGCACGGCCCAGGAGCCTTTGCGCAGGCCCATTGCGCACGGCCCAGGAGCCTTTGCGCTGCAGCGTTCCTGTCCCCCGGCCGCTGTGCGGCCCGGTGCCAGGTACTCCACGGCCCGGCACCGGTCCGCGGACCGGGGGTTGGGGACCACTGGCTTAAAGCATTGTAAGTCTCCAGAGAAGGGCGGCATATAAATAATAAATAAATAAATAATATGTTGAATCAATTTTCCTCAGTTCTCCCCTACACCCCATAAGAAGCTGTGTCTTTTGTTTTATTAAGCGAAAGGCTCTTGATTTGAGACGGCGAACTGAGGCCTGATCTGAGGCCTGTTTTTCATCACTGATAACTGACCCTGCCGTTCGGTTAAAGTCGTGAAGCTGCTTGTGTTGTTTTCCACCACAGAATTTCTCTGTGGTCAAGTAGGTGTAATCGTCACTTCGTATTTCCTATTTCCTATGTTCTAAACCAGTGATGGTGAAACTTTTAGAGGCCGAGTGCCCAAACTGCAGCCCAAAAGCCACTTATTTATCGCAAAGTGCCAACACGGCAATTTAACCTGAATAATGAGTCTTTCGTTTAGGAAAAAAACCAACTCTTTTCCTCCGGGGTGGGGGGGAAGGGCTCGAGAAGGGGATTGGGGCAGCCCTGGTGGGATCAGGCATTTTGCAGGGCAGCCTAGGGGGCGGGGTCCTCACCCTGGCAGAAAGTGAGGGGAGGGGGAGAGAAGAACCTGACGGAACTGGAGCTGCAGAAGCGGAGACCGATGTAACCTCGGCCCGCTGTAAACATCAGTCTCTGCTTCTGCAGCTCCAGCTCCATCAGGCTCGTCTCTCCTGCCCCCTAGGCTGTTTCACGAGATGCCTGATCCTACTGGGGCTGCCCCAATTGGCAAACTCTGTGCTGGGGCGACGGCGCGCATTCCCACAGAGAGGACTCTTGAGTGTCTCCTGGCACGCATCCATAAGTTCGCCGCCACTGTTCTAAATGATACATTAACACAATATTTTGTAGGCATTCACAACACAGTATTCTATAGACATACATTCATTGCATATGTATTCAGTATATCAGTGCTCTTGACTTCAGTCTTTCTCTCATTTTTGTACACATTTCTGTACTCTTCCTGAGCTTACTTTCTAGTTGGAATTCAGATTGTGGTGCTTTTTGCTCTGACAGCGGATTTGCTTGCTTTGTACAACACATCATTATACTAAATTAGCTTTTTTTTTCCAAATTAGTTCATTCTGGATGAGTTGGGCATCAACACCCATCATCCCCAGCCAGCATGGTGAAATATTGGTGGTTGAAATAGAATTTTATCTGGATGATTCTTGGCGTAGGGAGTGTTAGATCAATGGAATTTGCTCCGAGCCAATGACAATCGTGTCTCGGTTGTTCTTGAAACAACATTGTTCCTTCTAAGGAACAATGGAGATATATATCAAATGATTTCCCATTTTATCTTTATGGTTAACCGACAAAGCAGATTAGACTGTTTCTACAATGCTCGGCTATAATGTGGTGAGCTTGGTTGTTTTGGTTTCGGAGCCCTGCCACTGTGTTTTCCAAGCCATGGTTTATAAGTTGGCCTGTCAGGTACAAGAAATCGGGGACCAGGATGCAGTTCAAAAGAACTACAAATTTATTTCATGCTATCTCTATACAAGAATCTGAACTGCTAACGATCAAGGCGAATTGATGCCAAATAGGAGTCAACAGACTTCAAGGGAGGAACTGGACTTAAGACTGTTTTTTTTGTAATTTTTTTTTTATTTTTTAAATACAAAGATAAACCATTCCATCTTTCTTTATGCAGTGTGTTGTCTGGTCACGAAATCTCTGTTCTACATCATTCCTTATTTATAACGTCTTTCACATTCACGTTAACATTAATATTATAATATATCAAACATTTAAATATTGTAGAACTCTCCATTTTCTTCTTAGTATCTTTTAGTAATAACACCATATTGACATCAAATATTATTATTCTCTTCCCACACATACTAACAATTTTCATCTTATTTATACCTGTATCTTAATATATTTTCTGCTTATTTTTTTTTGTTGTCTTCATTATTCCCCAACCATTCATAAAATATTTCCCATATCATATAATATTCAGTTTGCTCTTTCTCCTTAATTGCTAATGTTAATCTATTCATTTCTGCACATTCTAATATTTCCCTTATCACTTTCTCTTCAATGGGAATCTGGACTTAAGACTCTTATGGGGGCACAGAGATTGCTGACTGATGATGGATTTGACTCCGCTTTTGGGCTCAGCCTTGTAAGGTGTCATGTGATCCAACTTTTATGACTTACTATTCTGAACCAAATGTCCAAAGGGTGGATCCAGCCATAGGATCATACTGTGATCTTCAAGCCATTAACCAGAGATTCTTGTGGCTGTACTTGCCTTCATGTGTTCCTCATGTGATAGCTTTACACATGAGAAATGGCTGTTTATATTTATTTTATTTATTTTACAACTGCAGCTGCATAGGAAATGTCTTTGGAGGCCAACTATAAAATCGTATAACAATTGCAACGTTTTATAAAAACGATTGGCCTGGTTTTACATCTGACAGAAGATGACCAAGCATTAGGCTACAATTCAATGATTTTTACTGAACCTCGCAATGTTTCTTATTCAGACTAATAATACTTTGAGAACAACGGATTTGAAGTTCCAGCTGTGTCTAAGAACGTGCATCTTTGTGTACAGAATTTGAAATGGCCACTCTTTCCAAAAAGAAACCACAGTTTTTTTCTTTTAAATTTTCAAAATGTAAACATTATTTTTAAGAGCAACAAACAATCTTATTTTCAGAATCCTGTGGAATTAATTGTAAATCATCCCCCCCCCCAAAAAGAGCCTTGGTAGTACAGTGGTCTAAGGCACCCTGTTATTAAGCTGGTTATTAAGACCAGCTGCCTGCAATTACTGCAGGGTTCGAATCTCGCCAAGGCTCAAGGTTGACTCAGCCTTCCATCCTTTCTAAGGTAGGTAAATTGAGGACCCAGTTGTGGGGGCAATAAGCTGACTTTGTATAAATATACAAAAGGATGAAGGCTATTGCTGAGCACATTGTAAGCCGCCCTGAGTCTCCGGAGAAGGGCGGCATATAAATCAAATTAAAAAAATAAAAATAGACCAGTATACCTGTCCATTGTAGCGACTCCTGGAAATCAAAATAGAATCAAACCTAGCTAGTTACTGGGACAAGAAATAGCAGAATAATATCAATACTGAAAATCAGACGAGAAAGTTTTGGGGGGGGGGGGAAAAACAACAAGGAATTATAAACCACTTTTGTTTTATAACTAAAGTACCTGGACGAGAAGTTAAGTTTGACTGGGAGGTTTTACTTTATTAAAATCCCTTGTGATTTAAGTAGACCAGGGATTCTAATACAGTCCTCAATTTACGCCCAAAATGGAGCCCCAAATTTATGTTGCTAAGTGAGTGAGAAATTTGTTAAGTGAGTTTTGCCCCATTTTATGACTTTTCTTGCCACATTTGTTAAGTGAGTGACACCGTTGTTAAGGGAATTTGGTTTCCCTTTGATGTTGCTTGTCAGAAGGTTGCAAAAGCAGATCACATGACCCTGGGATGCTGCAACCGTCATAAATGTGAGACAAGCATCCAAATGTAAAAATCACGTGACCATGGGGATGCCGCGACCGTCCTAAGTGTGAAAAAGGTCACTTTTTTCAGGGCCGTTGAAACTCCAAATATGTCACTAAGCGAAGTGTCGTAAGTTGAAGACTACCTATAAATAATTAACTACTTTGGCATTGGAAATAGCCCAGATTGTCTGCACAAATAGGGTTAGCATGTTACGTATCTTTGACTTGTTTGAGATGTGCTAATCTTCCAAAGATGATGCCTGAAGGCCTCTCTGTCTTCTGCCCCAGCTACGGACCCCAAAGAACGCAGCACACACAAAGTCTGTACAAACCTTAGTTTACTAAAATAAAATCAGTATTTTTTTTTTTTCAAACAAAGGCTGTTAATTAACTTTCTTAACAGCCTGCAAGAATCCAAAGAATAAATAATCTTAATCTTACTAGGATTGGCAGAAAGCCCAGAAGCAATTTGCAAAGAACTAAGATCGAGGCACGAAGGAGAGTGAACAAAGTTGTTCCCTGCAAATTGCTTCAGTCGGCGTTCCTCCTTAAATAGGCTAAGGGAGTGGCCAATTAGCCCCAAGCCTTACTCTTGAGGAGACCTCCTGAGGAGCCACTCCTGCCTTTTGGCAGCTCTGCGCGCCCGTGTATCGAGAAGAGGCTCCTCCTCTTCGTCCTCTTCACTTAAGGGAGCTTCTGGAGGTTCTGAAGGCCCTGGCTGAATCCCCGCCTCTGGCACGACATCTTCTCCAGCCTCCTCATTGTCCGACTCGAGTGCCAGCTGCACAGGCTGCTGGCGCAGCACCACACCAGCCTCCTCGCTGTCTGAATCAGCCACCAGCCGCACAGGTCGCGTACGGGCCACAACACTCTGAAGTGATACCTGGAATGTAACGTGGGGTGGATTTTGTGTTGTTTTCTAGGTTATGTTTAAAGCAGGGCTTAATGCATTCCCTGGTTATTTAATAGCGCTAATACGCACCCAGGGTGAAATTTACCAGTGCTGTCTCAGCTGCAGGAAGCACGTGAGGGTTGTCTGTTATATCACAAAAGCAGGGAAGCGTTCTTTGGTTTCACGCCTTGCTCGTTTTTCCAGTAAAGTTTGCTTCATCGTGACTTGCTAAAAAAAAGGTCTGGATGTTTTAATACAACAGAGCGATTCAAAGGCCACTTAAAATGCAGTGATCCTCAAGCTATTATTCCAGAGCTTCTGGCAACTGACAATGCATTTAAAATAAAGTTCCAGCTTAAAACGCTTTTTTTTTTTCCTCAAAAAAAGTAGAATGTTTCAAACGCTTTATATAAATTATTAGCATTTTTATTTTTTTGTCCAAACAGGGTGCTTTTGTTGACCTTTGCAGAAAAAGAACTGGTGATATAACTCCCGATTTCTAGTGTTTGGAAGCTCTTAGCGAAAGACGGTTGGGAAAGCTAAATTCTATATCATAAATGTTTTTAGGTATTTGCTAAGATTACAGTAGTGATATAGTCCATACTGTGAATCAGGAAATGCCTACAGCACATCTTTATTTTGCTGTAAACCTGTTAAGCCAGCTCTCTTTCTGCATTAAGAGAACAATTCTGTCATATATTACACCACAGTAATATAATATGTGTCAGGTAATATCAACTTTTAGGGATGATGGCCACGTTTGGAATGCTTTGGAAAACTTACTTATGATAATGATGGGAAATTGTTTTGTTTTGCAGTATGCAGGTAGTCCTTGATTTATGACCACAATTGAGCCCAAAATTTATATTGTTAAGGGAGACATTTGTTAAGCGAATTTTGGCCCGTTTTACGACCTTCCCAGCTACGGTTGTTAAGTGAAAAATAGCAGGTTTTTTTTTTTTTTTTAATTTGATTTATATGCTGCCAAACTCAGGGCGGCTTACAATGTGCTCAGCAATAGCCTTCATCCTTTTGTATATTTATGCAAAGTCAGCTTATTGCCCCCACAACTGGGTCCTCAATTTACCTACCTTAGAAAGGATGGAAGGCTGAGTCAACCTTGAGCCTTGGCGAGATTCGAACCTGCAGTAATTGCAGGCAGCTGGTCTTAATAACCAGCTTAATAACAGGGTGCCTTAGACCACTGTACTACCAAGGCTCTTACTAACTGTTAAGTTAGTAACACTGTTGTTAAATGAATCATGGGCTTTGCTTGTCAGCAGGTTGAAAAAGAGGTTCACATGACCACAGGACATTGCCACCGTCATAAATATGACCCAGTTGTCAAGCATCCAAATTCTGAACTCATGACCACGGAAAAGCTGTAACGGTCGTAAGTCTGAAAAAACGGTCATAAGTCACTTTTTTCAGTGCCATTGAAACTTTGAACGGTCACTAAACAAACTGTTGTAAGTCAAGGGCTACCTGTACTCCCGTATTTTTTGGAGTATAAGACACACCTTTTTCCCCCCAAAAAGAGGGTGAAAATCTGGGTGCCTCTTACACTCTGAATGTAGCCCCTCCCAGCTTCTCAAAGGAGGTGTCAAGTTTCCGAAAGATGCCCTAATTAATTCATGAGCCATGATCCAAACTTCAAAGGAAATATAGTCATTTATTAGGAGCAACATTCCAGCAATACTCGGATGCAGTTAGAGCTGATCCCACGTAGATTTATGTTCCCCTATGACCCTGTCTCTCCCCTCCTCTCTGGCCATGTCATAAATCACATTCTCCAATTAACCACTTTGGCTGGCTGTGAAACCTAACACCCTCCTTCTGATTGTGGTCAGGAAGAATGTATGGAATTCACTTCAGCTCTCCCTCCCTCCTGCTCATGGCAACTTGAAAGCTTTGCAAGTTGACAGGAGGTTTCAGAGGCTGAAAAAAGCATCAGAAACAAAGCTTCAGAAAAGAAGCCCCCAAACAAAGCTTCAGAAAAGAAGCCCTCAAACAGAGCTTCAGAGGCTTTTTTTCTGAAACTCTGTTTCAGAGGCTTTCAGAGGCAGAAAAAAAAAGCAAAAAAAAGCAAGGCACAGAGCTCACAACCAAGGAACCTGTTGCTAAAATCCACCTCTGGGAACAGCTGATTGGGGGTGTCCCGGGAGGCTGATCCACCTGCCAATCAGCTTTTTTCTTATTTTCCTCCCCAAAAACTAAGGTGCGTATTATACTCCGGTGCGTCTTATACTCTGAAAAATACGGTAACTTCCCGGTTTTTAAAATTGTGGAAACCTTTTGGGAAAAGTGCATTTTTGAGGTTTGATGGCTAATAACACCACTTTTTTTGGGGGGGGGGGAGTTTCAAGATAATCCTAATCCTCTGCTGGAATGGCCTGGGAATAGCCCAAACCTTCACCGAATTGAAAATCTATGGAGCCGACTAAAGAAACTTGTTAGTCAGAAACTGACGGTATCCTGAGTAGTCCCTCCCTGTGAGAACGAACTGGTCGGTGGGAGGCTATTGGTGGCAAAAGACGGTCTCGTAGGTACCCAGGTCCTAAGCCATGGAGCGCTTTAAAGGTGATAACTAACACCTTGAATCACACCCGGAAGACCACCGGGAGCCAGTGCAGCTCGCGTAGGAGAGGTGTTACATGGACGCAACGAGCTGCGCCCATAATCACCTGCGCGGCTACATTCTGGACCAGTTGGAGCCTCCGGGTGCTTTTCAAGGGGAGCCCCATGTAGAGAGCATTACAGTAGTCCATACGGGAGGTAACTAGGGCATGAGTGACCGTGCGCAAGGTCAGTTTGAAGGAGATTGTTTAACCCAAAGGAATAATTCATTGGTTGGCTTGAATGTCGCAACGTAACACTGCATTTTGACCCCTGTTGGCCAGTTTCACACTTCATGCCAAACCTCAGTTAAGCAGGGTGTATGTAGATCTTCCATACCAAGTAGATCCTGGCTCCTATTTTTAAAAGAAATGTATGGGCTGCTTGTGGGGAAAAAAAGGAAGAAAGAAAGAAAGACGGATATCCTTCCATTGATTGCGATTCATTGGTAATACTCTGCAGGCCACTGAATAACCGGATCCTTATTATGCAACGCGTTTGAACGGCAGAGCTTGGTTTGAAAGTTTTCAAGGTTATTGAGAGGTCTTCCCTTTCTGCAACATCCAGCATGAGCAATCGAAGTGGCCACTTCGGTCTCATCTCTCAGGCTGACTTCTCTTCCCTCCCTTCCCCCCCCACTTCTGAAATTAAATAAACTGTAAGAGGAAAAAGTCCCAAGTTGCGTCAGAAAACCTGCCTTGGCCTTCTTCCTGATAAAAAAAGCCTTTCAAAGCACTCCAGCCAAGAAGGTCATTCATTTGAGGCCACAACAGCTGGAACCGAGGGTGTGTTGTGTAACTGGAATACCTAGAGGGGAATTTATTTATTTATTTATTTATTTATTTATTTATTTATTTATTTATTTATTTATTATTTAAATTTCTATACCGCCCTTCTCCAGAATAGGACTCAGGGCGGTGAACAGCCAGAGTAAAAAACAATACATACAAAATTTAAAAACAATTTAAAATAATTAAATATTATTGGCCAAAAATTAAAATAACCCAATTTAAAATCAATTTAAAATTAACTCAGGCCAGCCCCGCTAGTTGAAATAAATGGGTTTTTAGGGCCCGACGAAAAATCCGGAGGTCTGTTATTGTACGTATCTCTGGGGGGAGGTTGTTCCAGAGGGTGGGCGCCGCCACAGAGAAGGCTCTCCCCCTGGGGGTCGTCAGCCGACATTGTCTGGCGGACGGCACCCTGAGGAGAATTTAACTTCTAGTGCAGTGATGGCTAACCTTTTTGCCATCGCATGCCAAAAGCTGGGGGAGTGCGGGATAGTCACGCGTGCGCGTGCCCACACCCATAATTCTAGGTGCTCTGGCCCCCCCACATGCATGCACGCACGATCCCACCATGCTCCCCCCCCACTTTTGGCATGTGATAGCATGGTGGGCACGATAGACCCGTTTTTTTGCCCTCCCTAGGCTCCAGAGACTTTCTAGGAGCCTGGGGAGGGCGAAAACAGCCTTCCCTACCCCACCGGAGGCCATCCAGAAGCTGGAAACAGCCCATTTGCCAACTTCTAGTGGACCCAGAAGGCCCCAAAATCAGCTGGCCAGCACACGCATGCATGTTGGAGCTGAGCTTGGGCAACGCTCGTGTGCCCACCAATATGGCTCCGCGTGCCACCTGTGGCACGCGTGCCATAGGTTCGCCATCACGGTTCTAGTGTCTCTGTCATTTGGGAGGAGGGATTTCCCTCCCCTCCTCAAAATAATCTTTTGGGGGAAATCCAACTTGGTTGCATTCTCAACAGAATAACAGAGTCGAATGGAACCTTGGAGTTCTTCCGGTCCAACTCCCTGCTCAAGCAGGAAACCGTATACCCGTGATGGCAAACACACGTGGCACAGGTAGCCATATCGATGAGCATGCGAGCTCAGCTGATTTTTGGGTCTTCTGGGCCCTCCAGAAGTAGGGAAACAGGCTGTTTCCTGCCTCTGGAGGGCCTCAGGGTGGTGGTGGTGGAAATGGAAGGCCCATTTTTCTCTCTCCCCACCCCCCGGAGGCCCTCCAGAGGCCGAAAACGGCCCGTTTGCCAACTTCTGGTGGGACAGATGCAAAGACACTAGACGTTAGAAAGGCCGTTTTCGCCCTCCCCAGACTCCTAGAAAGGCTCTTGAGCCTAGGGGGAGAGAAAAACAGGCCTAGCGGGCCCACCGGGCCATCGCCTGCCCGGTGGGGAGGGGGTGTGGTCGTGCGTGCATGCGCGGGAGCGGAGAGCATACAATTATGGGTGTGGGCGCGTGTGTGTGACCCCCCCTCACTCCCCCCCACTCCTGGCACACGATGGCAAAAAGGTTAGCCATCATTGCCCTATACCATTTCAGGAAAAAGATTGTCCAGTCTTTTTTTTACAAACCTCCAGTGTCGGAGTACTCATAATTTCTGGTAGCAACCATTCCATTGGTTAATTGTTCTCACTGTCAGGAAATTTCTCCTTAATTCTAGGTTGCTTCTCTCTTTGATTAGTTTCCAACCATTGTTTCTTGTCCTGCCCTCAGGTGCTTTGGAGAATAAGTTGACCCTCTCCCCCCCCCTCTTCTTTGTGGCAGCCCCTCAACTCTTGGAAGGCTGCTATCATGTCACCTCTAGCCCTTCTTTTCATTACTTTACTTTACTTTTATTTGATTTATATACCGCCCTACTCCCAAAGGACTCAGGGCGGTGAACAGCGAACAATAAAATACATATATACAAAATTTAAAAAGCAGCAATAAAATCGAATTAAATAGTTTGGCCCAGACAAATTAAAACCCCAATCAATTTAAAACAAATTTAAAATTTGAGTATTAAAAATATTAAAATTATTAAAATTGTTTAAAAAGAGGGAGAAAATTAGGCCAGGCCCGCCTGATGGAATAAAAAAGTCTTGAGAGCGCGGCGGAAGGTGCGCAGATCCGGGATCCTCCGTATCTCCGGGGGGAGCTCGTTCCAGATAATAGGTGCCCCCACAGAGAAGGCTCTCCCCCTGGGGACCGCCAGTTGACATTGTTTGGCCGACGGCTCCTCGAGCCCCTCTCTGTGAGAGCGTACCGGCCGGTGGGAGGCTATTGGTGGTAGTAGGCGGTCATATCCAATTCCTGCAACTGTTCTTCATATGCTTTAGCCTCCAGTCCCCTAATCAACTTTATTGCTCTTCTCTGCACTCTTTCTAGAGTCTTAACATCTCAACGTCTCAGATTGAATCTTCCCTCTGTCCCTTCGATCACTATGCATTCCTGTTTCTGCTCTACCACATTGTTAAGGTCTACAAATGTAGCCAGGAAAGAATGAAAAACAACCATGCAGCCACAACATATAGATGTGCACTCATCCAAAAACAAGCATCATTCAGCAGAAGGAGCGACACGGGGTGGGAGCGGATTGGGTTAATTTCATTAAGAAAAACATTCACTTTTTTAATTGCATGAGTTGCCAGCAGCTTGCACAATTTGTGGCGGGTGTATGCATGTGTATGTGCGTGAATGAGCGATCCAAGATTTGCTGAGTATGTGCACTGACTAATGTTTTCTGGCAATCCGCTTAGGAATGATGATGGGCAATTCCCATCACTGTTTGCCGGGGGAAGAAATTGGGACTAGGAATTTAAAAGGCAAATCCTTTGCCCAGTTATATGTTTACTCTGCAATCCTTGTCGGTTTTGCATTTTTGCTTCTGCCGGTTGGTTGGGCTTGGGATTGTTGTGCTTCCCCGATTAGATTTCTCTATCATTGAGTGCTTAACAAAGCCTCTCTCTTTTGCATCTTTGGAAAACAGAATAGAATGAAGATAGAAGAATAGAATAGAGTAGAATAGAATAGAATAGAATAGAATAGAATAGAATAGAATAGAATAGAATAGAATAGAATAGAATAGAATAGAATAGAATATAGCATAGCATAGCATAGCATAGCATAGCATAGCATAGCATAGCATAGCATAGCATAGCATAGCATAGCATAGCATAGCATAGCATAGCATAGCATAGCATAGCATAGCATAGCATAGCATAACAAAGTTGGAAGGGACCTTGGAGGTCTTCTAGTCCAACCCCCTGCCCAGGCAGGAAACCCTACACCACTTCAGACAAATGGTTATCCAATCTCTTCTTAAAAACTTCCAGTGTTGGAGCATCCATAACTTCTGCAGGCAGGTTGTTCCACTGTTTTCAGTGTCAGGAAATTTCTCCTTAGTTCTAAGTTGCTTCTCTCCTTGATGAGTTTCCATCCGTTGCTTCTTGTCCTGCCTTCAGGGGCTTTGGAGAATAGCTTGAGAGAGCTTCAGTACTGTGCGAAAAAGGTTATCTATCGGCAAGGGCTTTAAAACAGAGACACAGAGATGCCATTTTTCAAGTGGGTCAGATACTGTAGTACCGAATGTGTGCAGAGTTTTAAAAAGCTGGTGGAGAGGTTGTAGATAACTTTTTCAGCTTGGCGGTAGAACTTATCATCGCTGGACAGATGCAACAACCCCCACCCCCACAACAGCCCAGGGTGTTATGTGAGATGATTGGGTTTTCCTGTCCCACCCTCGAATTTGAGAAGCGGATGACGGGGGCTTAAGGCCTACGTTCTTTCTCCTCCTTGCTGTTTTCCTCCAAGCCGATTCATCAGTGAAGGCCGCCACCACAAAGGCAGCTTCATTTCCAAGGGCGGCTTGTCTGGCAGGGATGAAAAGGAAAGGAAGATGGATGGATCAGGGGTGTTTTTGAGAATATTTAAGCACCACACCCCGTTTAGTCAGAAGGAGCTTTAGATGAAATAAGTTCTTCGGTTTGTTTACACTATTAGGGAAAATTACTGTGTCTTACGAGAGATGTAAAGTTCAACTAAGTTCAAGAACTCATAACACCCTTCCTTCCTTCCTTCCTTCCTTCCTTCCTTCCTTCCTCCCTCCCTCCCTCCCTCCCTCCCTCCCCCCTCCCTTCCATCCTTCCTTTCTTCCTTCCCCCCTTCCATCCTTCCTTTCTTCCTTCCCTCCCTCCCATCCTTTCTTCCTTCCCTGCCTCTTCTCCTTCCCTCCCTCCCTCCTTCTTTCCTTCCTCCATTTCTCCCTCCCTCCTTCTTTCCTTCCTCCATTTCTCCCTCCTTCTTTCCTCCCTCCCTCCCTCCCATCCTTTCTTCCTTTCCTGCCTCTCCTTTCTCCTTCCTTCCTGCCTGCCTGCCTCCCATCCTTTCTTCCCTCCCTGCCTCTTCTCCTTCCCTCCCTCCTCCTTTCCTCCCTCCCTCCCTCCCTCCCTCCCTCCCTTCCTTCCCTGTCTCTTCTCCTTCCCTCCCTCCCATCCTTTCTTCCTTTCCTGCCTCTCTTTCCCTCCTACCCCCTCCTCCCTCCTCCTTGCCTGCCTCCCTCCCTCCCATCCTTCCTTCCTTCCCTGCCTCTTCTCCCTCCCTCCCTTCCTGTTGTGGACCTATCTATGCACACACAATACTACTATCAAGATTATGCTTCTCCAGCATTTTCTTATATTTCAATCTGGAACAAAGTTATTCATAAGAGAAGGTAGATTTGAAAGAAAAAAAGAACAAAGAGCCAATTGACTGGCTGTTTGTTAAAGAGAGGGTGGGTGACTCATATCCTGAGATCTTCCAGTTTGTTGGATGCCATAATTTTCAGCGTCGCTTGGAATTTTGAGAGGAAGTAAAAACAAACAAACCCACATCTAGTGGGGTTTAGGTGGCAACTACCGATGAGGTTGATCTTTCTGTAATGCAATATCCCCTCCACTCTCCTCCCCTGGATCAGACCTTTAAAAGTTGACCCAGTTTGCACGTACTAGAAGTTAAACGGAGGTAGATAATATTAGTTGCATCTTGAGAGCCACCGTTTGGCAATTCTAGCTCAGACACGTCTTTGATCAATTAGGACAATTGATTAGGTAGTGTAAGGAAAATAGAAGGCATACTTGGATCATATATATAAGACGTTGCATTAATGGCACACTTCTGTAGTTTAAACCAGCGGTCACCAACTGGTGGTCCACGAGAAAATTTTGGTGGTCGCATTTTTTATATTGCACTAAATCAGGAGGTCCTCAAACTACGGCCCCTGGGCCGGATACATGCAATGAATGTTTGTGTTGCTGCAGAGAGTCTCCCCCTTTGGGGTCTTTTTGTGTGGGTTGGAGGGGGGCAGAAATTCCGACTTGGGGGCTGCTTCAGCCTCCTGGTGTGGGGCTTTGGGCGAAGGCTGGAGGGAAGCGCCGCTGGTGGCAAAGGGCCTTGTTCCAGTGGGACTGCATCATGGCCTGGAACTGGCTGACCATCTCAGTCCGCTGAGCCTCCAGGCGCCGGTACCTGGCCTTGCACTCCTGCAGGTCTTCCCTCTGCTTGGAAAGCCTATGCTCGTAGTCCTCACTGAGGTGCTTCTACTGAGCCTCCTTCTTGGTTAGATCCAATTTGAACTGAGCTGTTTTGCCAACTCTTTCTCGTGGTGGCTGCTTAACTCCAACAACTGCTTTCTATTGGGGCCCTAAGGAGCCCGGGCGGGGAGGCGAGGAGTGGCTGGGAAGGGAGGGGTGAGTAGAGGCTGGCGAGGCACCCCTCGATGTGAGTGACATCGAGTTGGCCACACCCACCCAGTCACATGACCACCTAGCCACGCCCACCCAGCTGGTCACTAGTCAGATCATATTAGTGGTCCGCGGGATTTAAAATTATGAATTTAGTGGTCCCTGAGGTCTGAAAGGTTGGTGACCCCTGGTTTAAACAACAAACAACTCCAGTTCCTTCTTTAGCTTTACTATCCCATCTCTGTCATCTAGTAATACCAAGTCAAGATCTTCATAGGATTGGAAAGTCAGGCTGAGTATGCATTTATGCTTCAGCTTGTTCCCAAATCATAAGGACTAGAAATTAAGGAAGTAAGCGTTCTTAAAACTCTGTCTATTGAGATATTTTCAGCGTTGCTCATCTTCCATTAAAATAAATTATATAGACAATGTATAAAAACCAGACTGTATATTGCCCTTGACGCGGTTCTTTAATTTGCTTTACACTATAATCATTTAAAACTTATATTATCTCTCATTCAACTGTAGGTGTAGGTCTGTGTCTACACAAACACATAAGCACAAGCGATTTTTAATGGGATTTGCCAAAGCCAAGAATTTTGGCAGCTGGCAAATTGGTATTTATTCGCTATAATTCCTCTGCTGCGTTTTCTGAGGATTTAGAGCTGACAAAATGATTTTTGGAGATTAGATTTGCATGTTGTTCAGGCTTTTCAAATAGATGGTTATGTGGAAGTGGGATTTGCTAGACTTGGGTAACTGAGAAGCCTGGGATTTAAGCTTTGCTGTTTCTCTCAGCAAAGTATTATGAGATAAGAGGAATAATTTTTCTCTCTTGAGAAGGACCTGAATGTTACGAACGAGGATGTGTTGCGTGAACTGGGGACCACTTTATCCACAGAGAAGCTGAAGAAATCCCACCAGACTGAGTAGACTTGCTCAACTTCCCTTGAATTTTACAAGTTCAGCAGTCCAAGCCTGCTAGATAACTCAATAACTAACTTGATTATTAAACAACCATCCAAGAAAGGGGAAAGGTTAGAAACCAGAAACTTGGAATTAGTTAAGAACAGGGGTGAAATCCAGCAGGTTCTGACAGGTTCTGGAGAACCGGTAGCGGAAATTTTGAGTAGTTCGGAGAACCAGCAAATGCCACCTCTGGCTGGACCCAGAGTGGGGTGGGCATGGAGATTTTGCAGTATCCTTCCCCCAGAAGTGGGGAGGGAATGGGGATTTTGCAGTATCCTTCCCCCAGGTGGGAATGGACATTTTGCAGTATCCTTCCCCTGTCACGCCCACCAAACTACACCACGCCCACCAAGCCACAGTCACAGAACCGGTAGTAAAAAAAATTTGGATTTCACCACTGGCTAAGAAGCTATGTTTTTCTCCCAAAGTGTTTTTTCCAACAGGCGGGGCTAAACATATGAACATGTGAATGATTTTTTAAATGTTATCTAATTCTGGGTTTTATTTAATTGACCAAACTAAGTAATAATTTTAATTAGCAATTTTATGATGTTTGTGTGTCTATATTTTTCTTGACTGTACACACTGCCTTGAGTCCTACGGGAGAAAGGCGGTATAGAAATATAATTAAATAAATAATAATAATAAAAATAATAAATAAAAGGCGACTGGACTTCCTTGTTTTTTTTCCTTGAAAATGTTTTGGTTCTCATTCAAGAAGCTTCTTAAGCTTCTATTGACCCAAGAAAATCCAGTTACCTTTTGAAGAAAAAAAAAAAAAAACACCTTTGCAACTACAACTTGGATGATTAAGAATCTCTGTAGACATCTCTTTCTTTCTTATATGGTTACCTAAGAATTGTGATGCCCAGGAAAATGGGATGATGCCTTGGCTATAGCATATGGCCCAAGAATTAGGTTGGATCTTCTGCTAATGCTTGCAGAGTAGAAAATGTTCAGGGCTGTACATTTTCAGACATGTGTAACGAGCACAAAAGCGGCGTTTTTTTAACAGAATTATAGTCCTCCTGCATTAGTCAGGTTGATATTAGGCTGTTGGGACATGTCTGGTGAGACATCTGGAGTTTTGTAGGCATTCGGCTTGGATTTAAATCACGCCAGTCATTAGTCTTGTGCATTCCTGCGCTGTGATATTTTTGAATCAACAAGAGGTGGAGAAAGGACTGCCTTAAATCTGGTAGACCAGTCACAGCTTGATGCAGGAAGCATCAAGGGCCACAGCACCTGTCATGGATGATATTTCTGTCTCTGCTTGGGAAAAAAAAAGTAGTCTAGTCATTGGGTATTGTCAAAACTACTAGTAGACTTTCTGCTGACATCCAGCTGAAATCTACACCTTATGTTTAAGACTTTTAGATGCAGGAAACAATCTGATTTTTTTTATTTTTATCCACCCTGGGAAAGACACAATGTCAACGACACATCAACAAAGCAACATAAAGCAACAAAGATGATAAGGGGGACTACTGGGGACTAAATCATATGACAAGCAATTGAGGGAAATAGGTATGTTTAGTCTAGGGGTCGGCAAGACGTGGCTCTGGAGCCGCATGTGGCTCTTTCATCCCTCTGCTGCGGCTCCCTGTTGCTGATCAGCTCCACAATTGATAGGGCTTTCGGTTAGGACAGGTAGAGGAAAAAAGACGCCGCGCTAGGAGGAGACACTATGGTGGGGGAACTGACTTCCGGTCGGCTGCAGAATTGAACGGGGAACTTCTGGTTAGGAACTTTGTGGCTCTTTGAGTGTTTAAGGTTTAGTCTAACCAAGAGAAGGACAAGGGGTGACATGATAGCAATTTTCTGATATTTGAGGGGGCTGTTCCAGGGACGAGGGGGTCTATCTGTTCTCCAAAGCACCTTGTGGACAGGATAAGAAGTAATGGATGGAAGCTCATCAGGAGAGATCCAACCTGGATCTCCTAAAGAGAAATTTCCTGACATTGAGGGCAATTAATCAGTGGAACGGTTTGCTTCCAGAAGCTGTGGGTGCTCCATCATTGGAAGTTATCAAGAAGTGATTGGATAGTCATTTGTCCGGATCTTCTCCTGCTTGGACTAGAAGACCTCTAAGGTCCCTTCCAACCTTATTATTTTATGTTCTATGTTCTAAATCCGTGATGGTGAACCTATGGCACACGTGCCGGAAGTGGCACGCAAAGCCATCTCTCCAGGCACACTAGCCATCCGGGTTGCTCTTCCGGGTTCTAGTGCGCTGGTCATCTGGTCTTCATGTATGCGGGAATGTTGTAAACCGAAAGAGCAGCTGCCCGGTACCATGCACATGCTGGGAAGATGATCTTCCGGTTTACGGTGCACACATGCGCACCGGCCAGCGAATCTTCGTGTGTGCATGCGCACCATAAACCAGAAGACCACGTGGCTGGTGCGCATGTGCACGCCGGAAACCGGAAGATCATCTTCCCGGCGTGTGTATGCGCACTGGGTGGCTGCTCTTCCGGTTTCCGGCACGTGCCCAAATTTGGCACGTGCCGTTGACGAATCGTATTCGCCAACACTGTTCTAAATCATTACTGCTAACTATTAGTAACCAGTGGCTATCTAATTTCTCATGTTACAGGTTTGCATTAGAGCAATGTTTCCCAAATTTGACCCTTTGAAAATGTATGGACTTCAACTCCCAGAATTCCTCAACCAGGCATACTGGTTGGGGAATTTTGGGAATTGAAGTCCATGCATCTTAAAATAGCCAAGTTTGGGAAACACTGCATTAGAGGTATTATCACTTCTGGCCACTATATATTTGGCTTAAGATGGGTCTCCATTGCTGAGATCTGTGCCCAAAGTATGTATTCCTTCTCTGTAGACCCATATTGGCCTCAAAGGGCCTTGCAATAACTTTGCTGGAGATGGCACTGCCATGCTGGGCAGGCTTGGAGCACCCCCTCCTGGCATGTTCCAAAAACATGTTTTTACATGCTTGGGTTTTTACAGGCATTTTCCCCCATTGCATTGTGGGAAATAATCACATTCCCTATATTTAATTCATGGGGTTTTTTTTTTAATATTCCGCTTAACTTCAGATTTGGTTAAGTAACATTTAGTTTTCTCTGGACTTTGTCCACATTTTTCCTTTGCCCTGTCTACTTTTTCTATGCTGGTACAGGTAATTCACCTTGAGCCTGGTGAGATTTGCAGGCAGCTGGCAGCTGAGTGCTAGCACTTAACAGCACTTAGTCCGCTGCACCACAGAGGCTCTTGTTAACAGATTAACACTGAAAGGAAAAGAAAAGAAAAGAAAAGGAAGAAACAGAATACTTTTAAACATGGGACTTGTTTTACCAATGGCTAAGTAATAGAAACAGATTGGAAACTGCCCAGACAACACACTGTTCAGATGGATATGGAACTTTTAATGTTTATTTAAAAAAAATGTATCAATAAAACATATTTTTTTGAAAAAAAAATGTTATAAGTCAAGAACTATCTGAAGGCTGTTCCAAGATTAGGTATGTCTCCTCCCCAAAGGAGGAGCCTAGAGCCGTGATGGCAAATCTATGGCATGCATGCCAAAGGTGGGCACGCATTGCCCTCTCTGAGGGCACGCGGATTTCTCTCGGCGGGCACGTGAGCCGTCACCCCAGCTCAACTCCACCGCCACATGCGCATGGGCCTCCTGCCAGCCAGCTGATTTTTGGGTCTCTGCCATGCATGCAGGGGGGCGGGACACATGCGGGAGACATGTTCACATGCGTGGGGAGTGGGGTCACAGGCTCATGCATGGGGGTCTTGCACAGGGAGCGCGTGGGGGTGCGGCCCGTTTTTGCTCCAAGGTGGCTGCAGAGAGGCCTACTAGGCCCAAAACAGGGCAGAGGGGGGTCGCGTGGACATGCTCAGGGTGCAGGGGGTGCAGGAGGAGCATTCGGCACGCAGCGATGGGGGTGGGGGAAGAATGAATGTTTTAATATAAATGTACAATTATGAGGATAGAAGAGATAGATTAGGCAAAATTGAAAGGAAATTGGAAAGAAAGTAGATATTAATATAAAATTGGGGATGCTGGGATACCAGATAGGGGAAATATTGGACAACAAAGAAGAAACAAAGAAGAGAGGAGGAAAGGGTAAGATAGAAGAGGAGAGGGAGAGAGAGGAAGGGAAGAACAATGTAGGCTGGTGACCCCCAGGGGGAGGGCCTTCTCTGTGGGGGCACCTACTCTCTGGAATCAGCTGCCCCCAGAGATAAGGAGAATCCAAGACCTCGGTTCCTTCCGCCGTGCCCTTAAAACCTTCTTTTTCCAGCAAGCTGGGCTGGCTTAACATATTTTTTAACATATTTTTAATTTTTAATTAGTTCGCTATCTTAAACTGGGGCCAAATTAATATATATCCTTTTAATTGTTTTTTTAATGTTTGTATTGTATGTTTTTATCTGACTGTACACCGCCCTGAGTCTTTCGAGAGAAGGTGCGGTATATAAATTTGAAATAAAATAAAAAAATAAATAAAATAAAATAAAGAAAGGGGAAAGGAGAGGAAGAAAAGATAGGGGAAAAGAGTAGGAGAGAAGGTTAGAAAGGGGGAAAAAGAGGGGAGGACTGGCGGAAAGGAAGGGGAAGTAGGGAAGAGGAAGGAGAGGAGGAAGGAAGAAAGTAGGAGAGGAGAGGAGGTAGAGAAGGGAAAGAAAGAAGAAGGAGAAGAAGGTTTGTTGTAAAACGAGGGGACAGAAACGGTAGAAGAGCAACCCCGAATGCAACTAAAATGTTTTACTGTTATGCTTTCTTTAAAAAAAGTATGTATATGTATGATTAATTATGGATAAGAGAATGTACATTTACAATGTGTGTATAAGAAATAAAAATAAAAACTTTTTCAAAAAAAAAAAAAATGGGTTAGACATCACAGGCCTCGAGCCTCTCTCTGCTCCTGTACATCATCCCTCTTCTATTTTGTCTTCTTGTAGACTCGGATGCAGAGTTTGCAACCCGATCCCAAAGCTCAGTACCGGAGCGTCTTTGAGGCCTTAAGGAAGATCGTCCGCACGGAAGGCCTCTGGAGGCCGCTGCGAGGAATTAACGTCACCGTCTTGGGAGCCGGCCCGGCCCACGCCTTGTACTTTGCCTGCTACGAAAAAATGAAACGCACTTTAAGTGACATTATTCAACATGGAGGCAACAGCCATCTGGCCAATGGTATATTGACATAACCCAATGGGTGCCCTCTTGGCGCTTTGACTCGACTTGCGTACTTTTTCATGTGGTCTGACATCTTCAGCATGCAATTTCTGCTTCTGGAGAGACAAAAAACAAGACGCTTGGAAGACTCCATCTTTGGCAACCAAGGCGTTCTTGCTACGTTCAACTTCTTGTCTATTTCCTACAGGCACCTGCTCAGTTTTAGAGGCACGCACGTATGAAGAATACCGAAGATACGTAGTGCTCCAGTTCCTCTAAAAGTTAGACGTTAAAGTGTTTTGATCCTAAATACCTCTGATTGGGCTCTGGGAAGGAGTTGTCTGAAATAGCTTGTCGGTCTTAACATGGGCAGCTTTCTAGGAAAATTTGGTTCTTAGATTTCGGGTTTCGCTTCTCTCCAGAAATCTGTTTTGTCACTGCTAAATCTTACCATATTTGGCTGTGCTGCCAAGAATGTAAAATTACAAGCTGGCTTGGATCACTCCAATCTCCACCTCTGGTCCGACATTTTTTACTTCCTATAATAATCAGCCAGCTGTCTTTAAAAATTTACCAGTCTTTCTCTCCAGCATATGACACTCAGAGGCATATTGGTTCTATAATTGGAATTTCTGCTTTTAGGATCCACGTTGATGCTTATTATGTGCTTCGTAGCAAACTGTGCGCTAGAATAAATTCTGCAGTCTCCTAATCGGCAGTTCACAAATATGCATCTAATTGCATTTCTATTATCCTCCAATTAACACAAATAGCTTTTCACTGATTTTTGTTTGTTTATTTAGATCTTCTTGGCACTGAATGAAAGAATACATTAATATTTAAATGTATGCCACCAAAATCCTGTTTGCTTGGAAGACACTGAAATCGAAAATGGTGCACTTCTCTTAATATACAAGAAATACAGAGTTGTAATCTCCTTAGATAGGCAGTTAATTGAGCCATGCCAGCACAGTGGTTAGAATGCAGTATCGTAAGCTAACTCTGCCCACAGCCAGGAGTTCAATTCTGACCGGATCAAGGTTGACTTAACCTTCCATCCTTCTGTGGTCAGTAAAATGAAGACCCAGATTGTTGGGGGCAACATACCAATCTTATTCAACATGCTACCATGTTGGATGCCTTACTTCTTGGTCCCACTAGATTCACCTTCTTCGGAGAGGTGACCTGCAGTATTCCTTCCTTCCCTGCTCTGGTAGGATGTTAGGACCTAAAATTTGAATTATGTGCCTGGAACAGGTAATATGTGATGCTTAGGCATATTAAGAAGATCAAAGTACCATCTTCAGTTTGAGGGAATCACTCCCATTTTTTTGAAGATGCTGTTTTTGGGGCCAGGGTGGTACTGCTTTTCACCATAGTTGCCTCACTGGTAGAGGTCCTTGGAGGTCAACCTGGATTAGTGATTTTTTCTGGAGATTATTTCTGGCTGAGATGGTAATAAACAAGGCACTCCTCCTTGTCTCACACCAAAGTATTCTTCAATGTTATTGGCTTAACTTGTGATTATAATTACGGTATTTAAAGTGGCACAGTCTAAGAAATTGTTTATAATGTTCTTAGCATCCATCAGTATTAATAATATGTATTTTTCAAGATGATGCCTGTTTCTCTTTGTTTAAGAACAATGAATACCACACAATAATGTGATATTCCCGGAGCTTTCATTGTATAATGATTTACTTTAAAAAGGCAAGTTGTCTGAATGCATCTTTTCTAGTGTTGATGTTGTGGATAAGAGAGAAAACATTCTAACTGATCAGAATAGAGTTTCAGATTAATTTTTTTTTTTATTTTGCCCTCCAAGAAGTAGACCAAAGTAGGAGGAATTAGTGGGTAATCCTCCATGGTTTAACTTCGGAATACTGGAAAGAGATAATTGTTTTATTTCCAAGAGAAATAATTTCAAGTAAAGTTTTTTTCTCTCTCTTGAGATAGAACATTTTTAAATTTGGTCATGTGGCCTTTCTACATAATGCAGAATTTGGGGTTATGCAAGATTAATAATTCGAAGTTCAATATACCGTATTTTTCAGAATATAAGACACATTTTTCCCCCCTAAAAGAGGGTGAAAATTTGGGTGCATTTTATATGCCAAATGTAGCCAAATACACGAGGCATGGAGGAGGTGATGGTCTATGGCAATCCCTGCAGCCTGGAACAGCTGATTGGGGGTATTGAGGGAGGCTGGTCCACCCGCCAATCAGCTGCTCGTGCTGAATCAGGCTGCAATAATGTGCTGAAGCTGACCTGGCTGTTCGCTATTTGCTGCAAGGACTGTCAGAGTTTGCAGCAGCAAGCAAAACACAAGCGGAGGAGGGGAGTTTCAGTTTCAGTTTTAGTTTCAGAGATCAGCACAGCATGCAGCTTTAGAACAATTAACCTAAGCCATGCCCAGGCTCCTTGCTGTCTCCTTCCTTGTTGCTCACACAGCAAATACTGTTTCAGTTTCCAAACAATCTCACACACTGACAGGATGCTATCCAGATGAATACCGATGGATGCTGGTAGGCACAGGCAGAATTTTTTTTTTCTTATTTTCCTCCCCCAAAACTAAGGTGCATCTTATACTCCGAAAAATACGGTAATTTTAATGAAGGGTGCTGAGTGCTGTTCTTATGCTCAGTTTGATTTAAAGATGCACGAGTGGGATTATGAATTTTACATGGATAGTTGACATTTTATTTCAATAACCGTAAGTTTTTTCCGTATAGAGAGTGTTTGTTAGAGTGAAGGGAAAAAAGGATATAGATATCTCTTCCCTGACCTTGAAGAGGAACTCTCAATTGCCCTGTGAATCCTTGAGATTAAATTATTTTCCATTAATTAAGATTATATTAGCATTTGTCAATTGTTTCTCAGTGCATTAATCCACAGCAGAGATGTCCAACCTTGGTAACTTTAAGTCTTGTAGACTTCAACTCCCAGAATTGAAGTAAACGTCAACTCCCAGACCAGGTGATCTGAGGGACCATCTCTTGCCAGTCACATCTACCTAACCCATCAGAGTGGGAAGGCAGGGGATGCTGTGGGTCCCATCCCCGATGGAGATACACCTGGTGGGACCCAGAGGAAGGGTCTTCTCTGTGGTGGCTCCCTCTCTCTGGAACATCATTCCCCCAGAGATTAGAACGGCCCCCACTTTAATACTTTTCTGGAAGGCACTGTAGACCTGCTTCTGCCAGTGGGCCTGGGAAACCCAGAGTGGGATGGAGCCCATTAAATGGCTCGTGTGATCTGTTGCCATAGTGGTGGGTGAGAGGTGGAGGCGCAATGGTGGGATTCAAATAATTTAACAATTGGTTCTCTGCCCTAATGACCAGCTGGATGGGATGGCCATGGTGGGCACGGCCAGGGGGTGTGACAGGCAGCACTTGGCCTCCTACACCCCCCAGGAGCAAAAACGGGCCGCGGGAGGGGAGCCGCCCCCCTGCCCCATGTTTTGAGCCTAGTAGGCCTCCTTGCAGCTTCCTAGATCTATCTATCTATCTATCTATCTATCTATCTATCTATCTATCTATCTATCTATCTATCTATCTATCTATCTTCCTTCCTCCATCCCTCTTTCTTTCTTTCCTTCTTTCTTCCTTCCTTTCTTTCTTTCCTTCTTTCTTTCCTTCCTTTCTTTCTTTCCTTCTTTCTTTCTTTCCTTCTTTCTTTCTTTCCTTCTCTCTCTCTCTCTCTCTCCCTCTCTCTCTCCCTCTCTCTCTCTTTCTTTCTTTCTTTCTTTCTTTCTTTCTTTCTTTCTTCCTTCCTTCCTTCCTTCCTTCCTTCCTTCCTTCCTTCCTTCCTTCCTTCCTTCCTTCCTTCCTTCCTTCCTTCCTTCCTTCCTTCCTTCCCAGGATGGGAGTTGAAGTCCTCAAATCCTACAGTTGACAAGATTGGACACCCTTGATCTATAGTAATAGTTTTTTGCCGTCATTATTAAGACAATTCCAAATGTTCTCTGCCACCACAAAGGAAATCTTTTGTCATATGTTATGGCTGATAATTGAGTTCAAATGGTTATATTTCTGGTTATATATAGCAAAGTTTTTATTTACTTAACTTGTGCCCTTTGAGTAACTTGCTGAAGGGCCGCTATTGGTGAGGTTAGGGAAAACATAATGCCAGCTGACATTCTCTATCGCACTGAAAGTTCTAATTTAATGGTAATTTTGGAAAGAGTTCTGATTGGCTGCCAGCAATAACATAGCTCCACGTTGTATATTTC
This sequence comes from Pituophis catenifer annectens, assembly GCF_029215685.1. Taxonomy (NCBI): domain Eukaryota; kingdom Metazoa; phylum Chordata; class Lepidosauria; order Squamata; family Colubridae; genus Pituophis; species Pituophis catenifer. The sequence goes on from NW_027256892.1 coordinate 2,579,576, forward strand.
TAGCATCTGTAAATCTAGGCAACATATTCTTTTTTTTAAAAAAAAAATGAGAAAGAAAACCTTTTATTCTTCCCAGCCATGCTGTTGGTAAGTTCATGGACATTTATTTAGATATTTTTAAAAATTGTTATTGTGGAGGTTTCCATTTGGTACCTTCAGATTTTTTTTAAAAAGAAATTGTTTCACAGCTGTTAAATGCAATTCTTTATATTCCTTTTGTATGTGATTCTTAGGATGTGTACTTCTGTGATACTGTATGTTCTTTTTCAAATGATCTGCAATATGTTAGGTTGGTTTGCAAGATGCATAATGAGCCTGGAGGCTTGAGTGCTAATCATTAAGGGGATGCAGTTTTGTGCTCAGGATCAAAGATGGCTTGTCAAAACTTGCTTTGTGAAAGGGGCCTGTCTTGGTTTCTTCTTTTGCAGGCATGGCTGGGAGTATGGCTACACTTCTTCACGATGGTGTCATGAATCCAGCAGAAGGTAATGCTTTTTTTGGGGGGCAATTGGCCCAGTGAGGCTGAGAGAAGGGAAGGATAATTAAAAATTTATCTGAGATATGCATTATATTGCCCATCAGGGTTCCATATCAGCTATCAGAAGTTTCTAAGAGAGATATACGGAATTTATTTTAACATCATAGGGCCGTGATGGTGTTCTGTCCCAGCTTCGGATTCCCAGAGAATGTGACACACACCAAGCTTCGCAAACACTGTTTCATTCCAAACAAAGCCCTTTCGAGAATGCAGGCTTCCCATGGAAAGGATCCTTATTAAAGTTATTATGAACAACTTTCCTATCCAAGGAGCCTGGATAGCTCAACAGACTAAAAGCCTGTTATTAACATTCAGCTGTCTGCAATTATTGCAAGTTTGAATCTCCCCAGGCTCAAGGTTGACTCAGCCTTCCATCCTTTCTAAGGTAGGTAAATTGAGGACCCAGTTTGTGGGGGCAATAAGCTGACTTTGTATAAAATATACAAAAGTATGAAGGCTATTGCTTAACACATTGTAAACCGCCCTGAGTCTCCGGAGAAGGGCGGCATATAAATTAATTAAAAAAAAAAAAAAAACAACAAAGTCCAACAAAGGTTGGCAACCAGCCCAGAAAACCAGATATGAGAAGTGGCTCGCTCTCCAAGATGCTCTGTAATAATGAGACATTGTTTCTAGCAAGAAAGCACTAGCTGCATGCCACTTAAATAGGCTAAGGGAGTGGCCAATTATCCTCAAGCCCTACTCTCGAGTAGATCTCCTCCTCCTGAGTAGCCACTCCTGCCTTTTGGCAGCCCTGCGTGCCCGAGCATTGAGGAGAGGCTCCTCCACTTCGCTCTTTCCACTTGAAGGAACCTCTGGAAGTTCTGAAGGCCCTGGCTGAGTCTCTGCCTCTGGCACCACATCCTCTTCAGCCTCCTCGCTGTCTGACGCGAGCGCCGGCTGCACAGGCTGCTGGCGCGACACCACACCAGCCTCCTTGTCATCGGGATCAGCCATGATCCGCGCAGGCCGCTGGTGGGCCACAACAGATGGTAATCCTATGGCACATGGCATGCAGAGCCCTCTCTGCGGGCATGTGAGCTGTCACCCAACTCAGCTCCACTGTGCATACATGCGCGCGCCTCCTGCCAGCCAGCTGATTTTTAGGATGCGCGGGGGGCGGGGTGCATGCAGGAGACGCACACACATACGCAAGAGGGTCACAACATGCGCAGGGAGTGGGGGTCGCGTGCACATGTGTAGGGGGGGGGCAGAGCACGGGGAGGGCACTCCTCCCCACAGCCCGTTTTTGGGCCCAGGAGGCTGCAGTGAGGCCTGCTAGGCCAAAAACGGCAGGGGATTGCACGCACCGGGGCAGGGGCATCGTGGGGGATCACGTATGCATGTCTGGGGGAGGTGGAAGGAGCGTGGGGGGGTCATGCGCTCATGCGCAGGGGACACACACATTGCATTATGAGTGCTGTCACGTGTGTGCGCTGTCACGTGCGCATGCTTTTGGCACACAACGAGAAAAAAGTTAGCCATCACTGTCATAGGGTTATAAGAAGAGTACAGGTAGTCCTCAACGTACGACCACAATTGAGCCCAAAATTTAGGTTGTTAAGTGAGAAATTTGTTACGTGAGTTTTGGCCCATTTTACGACTTCTTGTCACCTTGGTTGAGTGACTCACTGAAGTTCTTAAATTGGTAACCTGGCGGTTAAGTGAATCTAGCTTCCCCATTGACTTCGGTTGTCTGAAGGCCACAAAGGTGGATCACATGACTCTGGGACACTACAGCTATCATAAATGTGAGTTAGTTGTCAAGTTTTTCAATGTAAATCACATGACCATGGGGATGCTGCAGTGGTCATAAGTGTGAAAAATGGTCATAAATAACTTTTTTCAGTGCCGTTTTAACTTGGATTGGTCACTAAATGAACTGTTGTAAGTGGAGGACTGCCTAGCAAAAGAAATTCTTCCTAGGGATGATCAAAAAGATAATGGGGGGTCCTTGGTAATCTCTGAGATTGATTGTTTTCTCGCACACAATTCCTTACTCCACTAAGTAAAATCAGCAGATGTGTGGATGAGGTTATCCAGTTGGGTAGTGAAACATCTGCAAAGAACCAAGCTCAGAGAGCACCAAGGACCCCCTCAGTTCAACCCTGCGCTAAAAATATTATCCCCTAGTGATATCTCTGATATAATTATGAAGAGAGCATTTTAGCCAATAGTTTCTCCTCTCCTCATATCCAAGAACAACTCTCTGCTCCATGAAAGGAGGCCTGTAATCAGGGGTGGGCTGCTGGGGGATTCGCAACGGTTCAGGAGAACCTCTAGCTAAGTTTCTGTGCAGTTCGGAGAACCCCCAAATCCCACTCCTGGCTGGCCCCGCCCACCCCGCCCCTCCCAGGAGTCCCCCACACGGCCCGTTTTGGATGCAGGTAAGTGCAGGGCATGCGCGGAGGCTCGGGGAGGGCAAAAAACGGGCCTACCAGAAGTTTGGGCCCATTTCTGGCTTCCAGAGGGTCCCTGGAGCCTGGGGAGGCCGTTTCCACCCTCCCAGAGGCTCAAGGAAAGCCTCCGGAGTCCGGGGAGGGCAAAAACGCAGGAGGCCGACTAGGCCATGGCCACGCCCACCCAGCAACCAGTCAGAGAACTCCTTGCTAACATTTGTAACATTTGTAACGTGCTTGCAATATGGCAGTGAGGGGAAAGCATCCCAGCCAACCTTAAAAAGAGGCACTATTCTCTGTCCTTTGCTTGGAAAAGATTCGAATTGGTGCAGCGGGATTAGGCAAGTGATAAATCACACGGCAGCCACTGCAACTTTCCTGCCCTGCTCCCAGGTGGCCCTTCAGGAATGGGTATCTTCCACTCAAGCGTGTGACCTTGATCTAACTTGGATTTCTTTTTGTTGTTTCTTGTCTCTCTTCTTGTTGTTCCTTCGCTCTGCTTTCCTTTTCCATCCGGGGACGCGTGCCACGCCTGATCTCCTGATGGCCAGTCGTGAAGCAACGCATGCAGATGTACAATTCTCCGCACAAGACAGTCACGGAATGCATCCGGACGGTGCATCGGACTGAAGGCTTGGGGGCCTTTTACCGCAGCTACACCACCCAGCTCACCATGAACATCCCTTTCCAAGCCATCCATTTTATGACCTACGAGTTCATGCAGGAGCAAATCAACCCCCAGCGACAATACAACCCTCGCTCGCACATCGTTTCGGGGGCCGTGGCGGGAGCCGTGGCAGCGGCGGCCACGACCCCCTTAGACGTTTGCAAGACCTTGCTCAACACTCAGGAGAACCTGGTGTTGAGTTCTGTCAACATTAGCGGGCACCTCTCTGGCATGGCCAACGCCTTTAGAACAGTCTACCAACTGGGAGGGGTCACCGGGTATTTTAAGGGCGTCCAAGCACGTGTGATCTACCAGATGCCTTCAACTGCCATCGCCTGGTCCGTCTATGAATTTTTCAAGTACGTCCTTACCAAACGCCAATTGAAGAAAGGCGCTCCTTGCTGAGGGATCGCCCCGGAGCAACTGCAGACAAAATCTCTGAGAAAGCTGTCGGCCTCTCTCTCTCTTTCTGTGTGTGTGTAAACCTCACCAGGTTCTTTATGGCCATTTGTAAAGATAGCTGGTGGATCCCTGACTGGATTACGCCTGTGTTTGTGTGTGTGCGTGCACCAAAGGATGTTGTTTTGGAGAGGAGATGGCTCTTTCTCCCCATCTTCTTCCTGCTTTTGCTAAATCAAAATGTTTATTCTTTTAGACCTGTATTTATAGTTTTCTAGGGTGTTGATAAGTGTGATGAGATTTGTACAAGTTTGTACTTATTTTTTCACTGGAATGCTTGGGGGAGGTGGGGGCTAAGCTGGGGAGGGTTGCGTATCGGGGGGGGGGGAAGACAAATGCTTCAGCTATGGGCAGCTTTTCCAAAAAGACTAATGCCTTTAAACCGAACAGAGACAATTACGCGATGGATAAAATAGATGGATAATGTTTATCCTTTATTTTTCTATTATTTTTTTAAGGGAAAAAAAAAAGAAGAAGATCGTGCCAGGGTGACTGCTTTGTGAATTTTAAAGGGCTTTACTGTTTTTGTTGTTTCCATTGGTAAGAAGAGTATTTTCCTCCTAAACTAGAATAGCGCCGAGCAAATCTGGTCTGATATTATACTGGCTGTCAAATGTTTTTTTTTTCTTTTCTTCTTTTCCTTCCAATGTACTTGAAGGGATTTCAGACCGGGGGTGTCTGTGTGGGACAGATGGGGGTTGGGGTCAGAAATATTCAGATTATGGTTCTTAACGATCAATGAACAGTCTCTTTGTGTAGATGGGATGCTGAAATACACACAAAAAGGAGTTTGGTCTTGTTTGTGTGGCAACAGCTATGGATGTCACCTTGACACGCACACACACACAAAATCCCCTCCAGATGGTCTGGAAATCCCAAGGTTTTATGTTACATTTTCCCTTTCTTAAGCATGTCTGAACTGGGCTGCTTCTGATAATAACCATTCAAAAGCCTTTTCTTTGGCCACGCTTTAGCAGGTGTTAAACCTCTGAAGGTGCTCCAATGAATTGCATCTCATTTTTGGATTGTCATTGTGCTCTTTAATTTATTTCTACTTCTCACCAAAGCTCTGCTTCCCTTTGGGCCTCCCTTCTCTCTACCCCTAAGCCAGACGTACTATGATACACAAGTATATTGATTGCACTCGTGTGTAAATGAATACTCAAGAGACGTGCTCAGGAATGGGGGCATCAGGTTTACATTGCTGCAATAAAGCTTGCCTCAAATTGCTTCTCCCAAAAATACTGACAGCCATTCGCTGGTGTTCCATTTTGGCATTGAAAACCTTTAGTGAAGGAAGGGTTTCAAGTCCATCTTACCTCCAAAGTTAAGAAAAAAGAGAAATGAGGGTGAAATGTTGCACCTGTGAGCATCCCTTTTCAGGTACTTGATCGATTAAAATGAAGATGAATAGAGTAATTTTAGCACTTGGGACAAATTGGGAGTGCCGCTATGAAAACTAACTATGCTAACTAATATTCTAAGACAGCGGCCTCCAACCTTTTGGGCACCAGGGACAGGTTCCGTGGAGAAAGGTTTTTCCGTGGACTGGAGGGGACGTGGTTTTGTGTGCTGCCTGCATCCCACGGATGGGGCTTTGCTTGTTTGCGTGGCCCGGTTTCTGGCATGCCACGGCCCAGTACCAGACCCCTGTTCTAAGGCAAAGGTTTTTACAAATAACCTGTCCTTGCACACACCATGCATTTAATAGGAATGGTGCAGGGGTGAAATGCTACTGGTTTAGACCAGTTCCGGCGAACTGGTAGTAAAAAAAGTGCTACCAGTTTGCCTGAACTGGTATTCCCGACGATCAGCTGTGCTGTGCGATTTAAATCCTGTTTAGAAATCCTGCTTTCTAGCGAATCTAAATCATGCGGCACAGCTGTTCCATCCCCCTCTCGCTGTTCTACTTACCTTCTTAAGCCTCCTTTTTCAGCGCTGCGCGCACACAGCAAGCTAGTAGCAAACTTCGGAGGATTTCACCACTGGAATGGTGTCCAGGGTTATCTGATGAGTTACTCATCTCCTTTTGTGCGTAAGGGCAGAAACTTAAATCTTAAAGCTTGAATTGCAAATGTTGACTACTTAGATCAGGATGCTTTCAGAAAATGTAGTTTCCCAGCCCCGATGGAAATGAAACAAAACAATAACTCAAGAAATATTTCCTTGGGGACTTCAGGAAACACTACTGCTTGCAATAAATATTGTAAAGATTGACATCAATATTTTCCAAATGGGCTTCTGCCCTCCCCCCCAACTGGGCCTAGGATTGCAGTAGAGAATTCCCAGCCAGCCTTGAGAGAAAAAAATGTCTTCATAACCAGCTATGTTCTATTCCAAATACAGAATTTACAACGCCATTTGGTTTTAAGTCATTACATTATATTTGCAGGCTTTGAAAGGTTAAAAGAAAAAGAAGAAGAAGCAGAATGTAAAGTTTCCAAAAGATGCCCTAATTAATTCATGAGCCATGATCCAAACTTCAAAGGAAATACAGTCATTTATTAGGAGCAACATTCTGGCAATACTCGGATGCAGTTAGGACTGATCCCACGTAGATTTACGTTCCCCTATGACCTTGTCTCTCCCCTCCTCTTTGGCCATGTCACAAATCACATTCTCCAATTAACCACTTTGGCTGGCTATGAAACCTAACACCCTCCTTCTGATTGTGGTCAGGAAGAATGTATGGAATTCAGTTCTCCCTCCCTCCTGCTCATGGCAACTTGAAAGCTTTGCAAGTTGACATAGAACCAGGTTTAAATCAGGGTTTTTCAAACTTGGCAATTGTAAGATGGGGGGATTTCAAATTCCAGAAGTCCACACACCTTGAAGTTCCTAATTTTGAAGAAACGCTGATTCATTGTACTTAAGGACCGACTCCCAGTTTGTTCAAGAAAAACAAAAATAGCAAACCAGTGTCGTTAAATAGAACTGTTCTTCAACAGTGTCAGATTGAAAAGTCTAACTTTAAAACACAAAACGAATAATGGGGAGGTGGGATTTTGGGACAATTCCCCTTTTCCCCTCCATGCTGCTTTTTGGCCTTAGAAATACTCCCCAAATAATGTACCCACCAAGATTCTTACATAGAATCTTCTTCCCAAAAGTGGACTGGATTGAACATAGATGGTGATATGTACGAGAGTGACTATGAGTTAGTGGTGGAAGGAACAGGATATAGTTCAGTTGCTCTCCATCTGGGTGAGCTATTTTTTCCTTCTAAACCTTTCTCATTGTTGCCTAATTTATGGGGACAGTCTCAGATTTAGCACACTTTGGCATGCTCAGAATGCAACCTGTTAATCTTTTTCCTCAGTAAAGAGGAACTGATTTCGAATCAATGTCTTGAATGAGGTCCCTGAATTGTTTTTTTTTTTTAAAAAAATATGTGCTTATAAGCTAAATCCGAATGCGTAAGTGTTACCCTGAAGTATGTTGGACTTGAAGTATTTGCAGGCAAAATTCACAGTGGGCGAAGACAAGGCCTGTCTGAATTCTGAGTGGGTTTTTTCTAATAGCAGCAGCAACCACAAAAAATGCACGACTGAATACACAACGCAGGTAGTCCTCGATTTACAATAGCTTGTTTAGTGACCTTCAAAGTTATGGCGGCACTGAAAAATTGGACTTAATGGCCGTTTTTCACCATTACGACCTTTGCAGAATTCCCCCTGGTCACATGATGAAAATTCAGACGCTTGTCAACTGGTTCATATTTATGACGGTTGCTTCATCCCGAGGTTATGTGATCCCCATTTTGCGACCTTCTGACATGCAGAGTCAATGGGGAAGCCAGATTCGCTAAACAACCATGTTACTAACTTATCAGCTGCAGCGATTCGCTTAACAACTGTGGCAAGGAAGGTCGTAAAAACGGAGCACTTAACAAACGTCTCCTTAACAACAGAAACTTTGGGCTCAATTGGGGTCGTAAGTTGAGGACTATCTGTAGTACTTAAAATGCTTAGGTTGGCGTTCTGAATCATCCTTTTTTGCTCTGTTGTATTGAGTCCCACTGTGTGCTGGGCTAGAATTCTCTACTACAGGGGTGTCAAACTCTAGGCCCGGGGTGCTTAGATCTGGCCCACAGGGCTACCCTGGAAATAGCGAAAGAACGGTCTGTGGTGCCTCTGCCGGCAAAAATGGAGTGTCAGGATTCCAAGTAACGTAAAAGATGGCTTCCAGGCCTGACACGGAATTTGGAAGGGCTTCCGTGCTCCGTTTTCTCTGACAGAGGGCTGCAGGAGGCCGTCGCAGCCGAAACGGAGCTCGGGAGCCCGTTTTTGCTGACAGAGCGGTTGGGCCACCACAGGTGCCCCCGACACGAGTGACATCGAGCTGGCCACGCCCATCCTGGCCACGCCCACGCTGGCCCCCCAAGGTCGAACACAACCTTGATGCGGCCCTCAAAGAAATAGAGTGTCAGCATTCTGATGCTGCCATAAAAAGACGAGGCTTGACTTTTCACCTACTTATTTTCTCTGTAGATAATATCCCCTAGGACAGTGGTCCCCAACCTTTTTATCGCCGCGGCCCGCTGAGTGCGCGCAGGGGTGGGGCCACGGCCCAGGAGCCTTTGCGCAGGCCCATTGCGCACGGCCCAGGAGCCTTTGCGCAGGCCCATTGCGCACGGCCCAGGAGCCTTTGCGCAGGCCCATTGCGCACGGCCCAGGAGCCTTTGCGCAGGCCCATTGCGCACGGCCCAGGAGCCTTTGCGCAGGCCCATTGCGCACAGCCCAGGAGCCTTTGCGCTGCAGCGTTCCTGTCCCCCGGCCGCTGTGCGGCCCGGTGCCAGGTACTCCACGGCCCGGCACCGGTCCGCGGACCGGGGGTTGGGGACCACTGCCCTAGGAGATGGGATGGGAGGGGGGAACATTCCTGTGGGGTGAGGTCAGAAGCTGGGGAGACTGACTTGAAAGATGGCCAATGAGAAGATGAGAATTGGGGAACGGGAAGGATTTGGGGGTCAGAGGGTTAGTATTGGCTACGACGAAGTCGGGGCCAGATCTGTCGTACTCAATAAATGGAATATTTCAGCAAAGATTAATTGTTTGGGAGTGCAATTTATTTGAGATGACATTGAAACCTGACATAGAGTTTGACACCCCTGTTCTACTAAGATAACGGCAATAGCTGCTCCCACCAAAGGCCTTTTAAAAAGTGAAGCGAGATTCTGCAAATGCCGAAGTGCGGATTCCGCTGCTTTGCACGCTACAGACGCACATTTTTAAAGTGATTTTTTTTTTTTTTTGGAAAGCTGACATTTGCCGTTTGAAAATTGCCTTCTTATAAATTTACCAATGTAGACTTTTTACCAGGAATGTTTGTACGTGTATATATACAATCATGCTTATGCGCGTGCACACACAAACACACACTTATGCCCAGCAGAAGAAAATGTGTTTTGAAATGCTGCTACAGTTAAAACACTGGGGCTCAAGTAATAAAAAAAAATGTGTTTGATTTATTAGATCAAGGTCGGGTTTTTTTTCCCCAAAAGCGGCTGCTAAAAATGCTCATCGACTAAAAATGTTTCTTGGGGTCATTATTGTGGAGCATCTGGCTTTTCCTTTCACCATTGAACAGTGGCTGATGGTATTTGCATATGTTTCCCCATTTAATTTACAGAACCAGAAAGAGAACTCTTGAGGATGGCTGAACATACTACTGGTAATAAGGGAAAATATTTGTCGCTCAGGGTTGACATGAGTTGGGTCCTTGGTGCTCTCTCAGCTTGCTTGTTTTCTTGCAGATGTTCCATTACCCAAACTAGGTAACAACATCTAGACAATGGTGGGATTCGGCTGGCTTGGGCCGGTTTGTGTGAACCGGTAGTTAAATTCCTGGCTGGCCCTGCCTCTTCCCGCACCTTCCAGGAGTTCCCACGCACCCCATTTTGGCTCCCAGGTAAATGCAGGGAGGCCTACTAGGCCCAAAACGGGGCACAGTGGGGTGCAGTGCCCCTTCCCTGCAGCCCGTTTTTACTCCCAGGAGGCTGCAGGGAGGCCTACTAGGCCCAAAATGGGGGAGCACATTGCCCCGCGGCCCATTTTTGCTCCCAGGGGGGTGCAGAAGGGCAAGTGCTGCCTGTCACATCCCTGGCCACATCCACCCAGCCGGTCATTAGGGCAGAGAACCAGTTGTTAAATTATTTGAATCCCACCACTGGGCAAGAAAAACAAAATGCACAGGTACGGTATATGTGGTACCTTGCTCAATAGTAGTAACTGCGAGAGGGATCTTGGAGTCCTAGTGGACAACCATTTAGATATGAGCCAGCTGTGTGCAGCAGCTGCCAAAAAAGCCAACACAGTTTTGGGCTGCATAAACAGAGGGATAGAATCAAGATCACGTGAAGTCTTAATACCACTTTATAATGCCTTGGTAAGGCCACACTTGGAATCCTGCATCCAGTTTTGGTTGCCACAATGTAAAAAAAGATGTGGAGACTCTAGAAAGAGTGCAGAGAAGAGCAACGAAGATGATTAGGGGACTGGAGGCTAAAACATGAAGAACGGCTGCTGGAACTGGGTATGTCTAGTTTAATGGAAAGAAGGACTAGGGGAGACATGATAGCAGACTTCCAATATCTCAGGGGCTACCACAAAGAAGAGGGAGGCAAGCTATTCTCCAAAGTACCTGAGGGTAGAACGATGCAATGGGAGGAAACTAATCAAGGAAAGAAGCAACTTTGAACTAAGGAGAAATTTCCTGACAACAATTAATCAGTGGAACAACTTGCCTGCAGAGGTGGTGAATGCTCCAACACTGGAAATTTTTAAGAAAATGTTGGATAACCATTTATCTGAAGTGGTGTAGGGTTTCCTGCCTGGGCAGGGGGTTGGACTAGAAGACCTCCAAGGTCCCTTCCAACTCTGTTATTCTATTCACTGCATCTAGAGTAGCATTGATGATGTTACCTAGTTTGGGTAATGAAAAGTTTGCGAGAAAACAAGCAAGCTCAGAGAGCACCAAGGATCCCTCATGACATACTTAGAGAATAAGGAAGATGACCTTGACAGAGATAAGACAATGGAGTCTGCGTATCTGTCCTCTTATTCACTGATGTTTAGGGTTTAGGGTGTAGTTCTCAGGTGGCATTGGTACATTAGAAAATGATAGGAAGCACAGTTTCCCTTTGATTTAGCTGAATATTTCATATTTTTATGGTAAGGATGGGGAATGTTAACCGTTTGAGGCTCACCCTTTGTAGGTAGGCCAAGACCCACTGTAACGAGGCATAGGGGAAAATTTCAAGATGTTTCATTGTCTCCTGGCCTTTTGGAAGGTCTCCACAAGCTCCAAAAGGTTGCTTGATGTGCCTATTGTATTGTACTCACAACATTGGGTATTCTCTGGCTTAGAACGGCAAGGAGTTGTGTCATCAATGTTTAGCCATCACAATTAGAGGGAGCTCCAAAAATGTGTGTGTAGCTAAATTCCATTGTCAGTCCCATTGAAGGAACAGTAATACTCGAGATTCCAATTGAAAAGAATATTTGTTGTTAGTTGCGAAGTTGTGTCCGACCCATTGTGACCCCATGGACAATGTCCCTTTAGGCCTTCCTGTCCTCTACCATCCCCCGGAGTCCATTTAAGCTCACACCAACTGCTTCAGTGACTCCATCCAGCCACCTCGTTCTCTGCCGTCCCCTTCTTCTTTTGCCTTCAATCGTTCTCAGCATTAGGCTCTTCTCCAGGGAGTCTTCCTTCTCATTAGGAGGCCAAAGTATTTGAGTTTCCTCTTCAGGATCTGGCCTTCTAAAGAGCAGTCAGGGTTGATCTCCTCTAGGACTGACCAGTTTGATCGCCTTGCAGTCCAAGGGACTCGCAGGAGTCTTCCCCAGCACCAGAGTTCAAAGGCCTCCATTCTTTGGCACTCAGTCTTTCTTATGGTCCAACTTTCACAGCCATCCATTGCAACTGGGAAAACCATAGCCTTGACTATACGCACTTTTGTTGGCAGGGTGATGTCTCTGCTTTTTAGTATGCTGTCTAGCTTTGCCATGGCTTTCCTCCCCAGGAGCAAGCGTCTTTTAATTTCTTGGTAAATATTCGTTACTAAGGGTTAAACCCTAGAGTTCTCAGTCTTCTCTAAACTTGGTTGCTGGCCTGTGAATGTTTCGTTACCCAACTAGATAACATGATGATGATGATGTTATCTTGTTGAGTAGTAATGTACCTAGTTGGTAATGTAACTAAGAATTCCACTCTTAGTTGGAATTATATCACTAACTGTTGGAATCTCACAATGTTTACTTGCTTCTGGTGTCAAATAACCATGGTGTGATAGCACTCTTGTTCTTTTAATGTATTGTGGGGCAGTAGGACTTGAATCTCGGCTAATAAACCTGTTTCTTAAATGGAGAGGGAGATTCATTCATTCATTCAGTTCTTCAGTTTCTATACCACCAAACAATGCAGAACCTTAGAAGGTTGACTCATACAGGTTAATAATAAAACATCCGCAGTAGGAATGTCCCAAAAATGCAAACTATCCACAGTTAAAAATAAATTTCAAAGTTAAGTAGCAAACCCCGATAGAAGACGGCTCAGCCATGCATTCATCTTAGAAGAATTTAGTCCAGAGTTGTCCAACAAGGGCAACTTTTTAAGACTTGTGGACTTCAACTTCCAGGATCTCCCAGTCAGCCATGCTTGGACACCCCAAAATCTACTCATTCTGCAAATACTCTGCTGATGAAAACTGCATTTTGGGCTTATTTTTAGATGGAATCAAGATGGGAAGGGCTGCTTGATTTCAACTGAGAGGGTATTCCAAAGGGCAGGAATTGCCACGTTCCTGCCTTGGCTCCTTTTACAGGCAACAGTTTTCATGGGGCAACCAGGTTGGTTGAGATCAGAAGGATCATTTTTGCATATCAGCATTTGTCACGCTGTATTTGTCATAGCTCAAAACCACCATTTTATTTAATTAAATCTTTATTAAAGAACCTTTTTTTCCAGAATAAACGATACAAAGGAAAAGGAAAGTATAATTTTCTAAAAATGAAAGAAAAGTGTTAAACAAGTAATAAAAATGATGGTGTGACAAAGTCATCATGATGCATTGAAAGATCTGCAAGAAATACCACTTGCCTGCAAGCAAGTATTGGTGGGACCATAAAGTAGAGAAAGTAATAGAAAACGAAGAAGCTAAATAGTTCTGGGATTTTAGAATTCAACAGGCACCTTCCACATACGTAATACCTGAGACTTAACAATTGTCAATAAGAAAGTCTGCATTGTGGACATGAGGAAAGCAGAATGAAAGAAAGAACTGGAGAAGAAAAAATTACAAAGAAATATAAAAAGACTGTGGCAAAAGAAAGTAAAAATAGTCCTAATAACGATAGGCATCCTGGTGCCATCCCAAAACAGCGGAAGTACTACTTCAACAGCAATGGCATTGACAAATTCACTATCAGTCAATTCAATCAATCAATCAGAAAACTTTGGAGGTTTTCTTGTCCAGCCCTCTGCTCAAGCAGGAGGCCCTATACCCGTGACGGTGAACCTATGGCACATGTGCCACAGGTGGCACACGGAGCCATATTGGTGGGCATACAAGCTCAGCTTTGGCACGCATGTGTGCGCTGGTCAGCTGATTTTCAGGCCTGAGCCCACCGGAAGTTGGCAAATGGGCTGTTTCCGGCCTCCGGGGGGGTTGTGGGAAGGCCGTTTTTGGCCTTCCCAGACTCCTAGAAAGGCTCTGGAGCCTGGGGAGAGCAAAAAATGGGCCTACCAGGCCGACCGTGCCATCACGTGCCAAAAGCATAGGGGGTCGCGCACACATGTGCAGAGGGGCGGGGCGCATAGAATTATGAGTGGGCACAAGCACGCTCGACACCCCCCCCATGTGCTCCACCCACTTTTGGCATGCAATGGCAAAAAGATTAGCCATCACTGCCTCGTACCATTTCAGACAAGTGGCTGTCCAGTCTTCTTAAAAACCTCCAGTGATGAAGCACCCACAACTTCTGAAAGCAAGTTGTTCCACTGGTTAATTGTCCTCAGTGTTAGAAAGTTTCTCCTTAATTCCACTTTGCTTCTCTCCTAGATTAGTTCCCACCCAGCTACGGACCCCAAAGAACGCAGCAAGCACACACAAAGTCTGTACAAACCTTAGTTTACTAAATTAAATCAGTCTTTTTCAAACAAAGGCTGTTAATTAACTTTCTTAACAGCCTACAAGACTCCAAAGAATAAATAATCGTAATCTTACTAGGATTGGCAGAAAGCCCAGAAGCAATTTGCAGGTAACTGATAAAAGAACTAAGATCCAGACACGAAGGAGAGTGAACTAAGTTGTTCCCTGCAAATTGCTTCAGTCAGCGTTCCTCCTTAAATAGGCTAAGGGAGTGGCCAATTAGCCTGAAGTTATACTCTCAAAGAGACCTCCTCCTGAGGAGCCACTCCTGCCTTTTGGCATCTCTGCGTGCCCGTGCATCGAGAAGAGGCTCCTCCTCTACTTCCTCTTCACTTATAGGAGCTTCTGGAGGTTCTGAAGGCCCTGGCTGAATCCTCGCCTCTGGCACCACATCTTCTCCAGCCTCCTCATTGTCCGACTCGAGTGCCAGCTGCACAGGCTACTGGCGCAGCACCACACCAGCCTCCTCAGTGTCGGAATCAGCTACTAGCTGCATTAGGCTGCTGATGGGCCACAACAGCTCCCACATCAGGAACGGACCAGATAGGAAACAGGACACAGCACTGGAATACTGCTATTATGTCACCCCTAGTCCTTCTTTTCTCTTGACTGGCCATACCCAATTCCTGCAACCGTTCTTCATAGGTTTTAGTCTCCAGGCTCTTCATCATCTTAGTTGGTTTTCTTTGCACTTTTTTTTTCAAAGTCTCAACATCTTTTTGTAACGTGGTGACCATAACTGGATGCAGTATTCCAGGTGTGGTCTTACTAAGGATTTATAAAATGGTACTAATACTTCACGTGTTGCAAAATTGCAAAAGCAGCTTTAACCCGGAAGAGTTAAGTTCTATAGCAATATCTTTAACACCATCAAGCATCAACATCTACTATCCAAGGTCCTTGGGGAGGACTTAATCGGTAGGCAAAAATTCCAAATCCAGTCTGAAACATCTGGCTGGCTGTGTGACAAACCATAATTAAAAATAAAAAAAGAAAAAGACGCAAAAAAAATGGCTTCCAATCTCTACACCAGTTATAAATGGGTGGGCTGCTGGGGGTTCACAAGGGTTCGGGAGAACCTCTAGCTAAGATTCTGTGCAGTTCGGAGAACCCCCAAATCCCACTCCTGGCTGGCCCCGCCCACCCCACCCCTCCCAGGAGACCCCACACGGCATGTTTTGGATGCAGGTAAGTGCAGGGCGTGTGCGGAGGCTCGAGGAGGGTGAAAAACGGGCCCACTGGAAATTCGGGAAGACCGGAAACAGGCCTGTTTCCGGCCTCCAGAGGGCCTCCGTAGCCTGAGGAGGCTGTTTTCAGCCTCCCAGAGGCTTGAAAGCCTCCGGAGCCCGCAGAAGGCAAAAACGCCACCCCTACTATGGCCACGCCCACCCAGCAACCAGCCAGAAAACCCTTTGCTAAAATTTTTGAAGCTCACCCCTGGTTATAAATGCATGTATATTTTATCTTCTTGTACGGTAGCTCTTTTTCTATGTTCTACCCTTTCTAACTATCAAACCCTTAAATTACAAGTTCATCTTTTTTTCCAATTTTCCACAAAAGCTCCATAAAGGGTTTCCAGTCATTCACAAATGTCTTTTCTCTACAAGTCAACGTTACCATCTCTGCAAATGCTGTCATCTTCACCAACCATTTGTCCATGGTGGGTTTTCCATCTTTGTGCATTTAATAATTGCACGGTGGTTATCCTTGTACAAAACCCGTTTTGTCCCAATGACAAAAAGTCTGGTTTTAAAACCCACACTATGTCCAGAAGACTATTTCTGCACAGGTGTAATGAAAACAGACTGCCAGTGAGTAAACGGACCACTGCATTTTGTATAATTTCAGTCCTGGGTGGCCTTCGTAGACAGCTCCATATAGAGATATGGAATGGTGGATGGATCACGAATTGATGCAAGAGGAACGAGACACAAAGACTGGCAATGCATACAGGTAGTCCTCAACTTACGACCACAATTGAGCTCAACATTTCTGTTGCTAAGCAAGACAGTTCTTAAATTGACCACGGGCATGCTACAATGGTCGTAAGTGTGAAAAAACACTCATAAGTCATAGTTTTGAGTGCCATTGTAACTTCCAACCGTCACAAAACAAATGGTTGTAAGTTGAGGGGTACCTGCATAACATTTGGCTTTCAACAATTTTTGAAGCAAGCTTCCACGTACAGTTCTCCAAAGTAGATTTGGAAATAGCTTGTGCAACAGCTTGGAAAAGTGGTTATGAAGGTAAGAGTTCTGCTAGAAACGAGCTGGTTTTTTTTCTTCTTCTTCCTGTGTAGACATATTGTATGTAGCAATAGCAATAGCACTTAGACTTATATACCGATTTACAGTGCTTTCCAGCCCTCTCTAAGCGGTTTATAGAGCCAGCCTCCTGCCCCCGACAATCTGGGTCCTCATTTTACCCACCTCGGAAGGATGGAAGGTTGAGTCAACCTTGAGCCTGGTGAGACTCGAACTTCTAAATTGCAGGCAGCCAGCAGGCAGCAGAAGTAGCCTGCAGTACTGCACTCTAACCACTGTGCCACCGTGGCTCAAGTACAAACAGAGACATAGATAGAGAAGCAGGCTTAATAGGAAGTTTTTCTTAACTTTATTTGGCCAAAAGGTGGCAGGGTATAATCACTGTTTCTGCTTACTTTTTGTTGTACATTATGATCGGATGGCGAACATTTTGCCTTGATTATATTCAGCAAGTTGAAGAAATGTAAATTTTTCTTTAAGAACTAAATGATGGGTGCGTTCTGAAGTTTCAAACCTAATGCCTATGGTGCAAAATTTTCAGATGACACCCCCTTGGAGCAAAACCAGTCACTGGCATTTTCTGATAGTTGTACTATTTTTTTTTTAATTTGATTTATATGCCGCCCTTCTCCGGGGACTCAGGGAGGCTTACAATGCGTTAAGCAATAGCCTTCATACTTTTGTATATTTATACAAAGTCAGCTTATTGCCCCCACAAACTGGGTCCTCAATTTACCCACCTTAGAAAGGATGGAAGGCTGAGTCGACCTTGAGTCTGGCGAGAATTGAACTCGCAGTAATTGCAGGCAGCTGGATGTTAAATGCTGCCTTAGGAGGCATTAGCCTCCTACGCCACTCAGGCTCTCAGGCTTTAAGCGGGAAGCTAAGTGGTCAGGTGTGTGAAGCCTCTCTCATACGTGCAGGTAGTCCTCGGTTTATGACCACAACTGAGTTCAAAATTTCCATTGCCAAGCAAGACAGTTGTTAAGTGAGTTTTGGCCCATGTCATGACCTTTCTTGTGATGTTTGTTAAATCACTGCAATTATTAAGTTAATAAGTGAATCTGTCTTCCCCATTGACATTTCTTTCTTTAACTTTATTGTCATTGTACGTGTATACACAGTATACCCATACAACAAAATTCACTTAACACCCAAAGACCAGGTCCAACACACATAACAATTCCCAAACACAATCCCACCCACCACAATTCCCCGCCCCTCAACCACCCACACAACAGACCAAGTAATGCTGTCCAACAGCTCACTGATGGTGGCCCTTCAGTTCATTGTTGAGTGCAATTATAGCTCTGGGATAAAAGCTATTCAGAAAACGTGCGGTCCGAGTTTTAATTGTTCTGGATCTTCTGCCAGAAGGCAACAGTCCAAAAAGATTGTAAGCAGGATGGGAAGAGTCTCTGAGAATGTTATGCAACTTCCTCAAACAGCGAGATTCAAAGATGTCGTCCAGGGCTGGTAGCTGGAGTCCGTTGATATTCTGGGCAGTTTTAATGATTCTCTGTAGAGCTTTTTTGTCCGCTATAGAACTGCTCCCATACGGCAAGAATGCCGTATGTCAGGACACTCTCAATGGTGCTGCGATAGTAGGACAGAAATAGACATTGCTTGTCAGAAGTCACAAAAAGCGATCACGTGATCCCCGGACATTGCAACCATCATGAATACATGCCATTGGTCAATCATCTAAATTTTGATCACATGACCATGGGGATGTTGCAATGGTCATAAGTGTGAAAACTGGCCATAAGTCACTTTTTAAAAAGTGATGTTGTAACTTCAAATAGTCATTTAGTGAATGAGGTTCACCATCTTATGGCTGTGTGTGCTTGGTTTAGCTATTCTGGCTTCGTGAGACATGTGAATCCAGTCAAAAAAACTCAGAGATAGTTTAATACAACAGCTATAGATTTAAACCTTCCAGACTCTGGGTTTGCTTTTAATTTTAATTTGATACATGGGAAATCGTCTTTGGGAGATCGAAAATCATGATATGTTAATATTTGAGTGGCCAAGTGTATTAGCATTTTTTCAGACAATAGGCAGTGAATTTCCTGATTCTAAACTTTGGGGTAACTTGGCAGGCTGAAAAAGAATGTGGTTTATTTCTCTGAAATGTTACTACTATGGACAGAGAAAACAAAACCTTGGGGTTTTTTTTCTTTTTTAAAATTGAACCTTATTAAGTTTCCAATAAAAAAATACAAAATAATAGAGAAGGAAAAATTAGGGAGGGTGGCATAAGAGGATCAGAAAGGAGAAGAAGTTAATAATTAAAAAGTGTCAAAAAAAGACAGTTCTGTAGAGATATTAATATATATTAAAGTAACCTCTTACTCAAAGTTAAAACAAAAACACAAAAAACATCATATAAACATATACAGATGTAACAATCAAAATAATATTAGAATTGTACAACAAAATAACCACTTACTGCAAGTTTAAACATAAACATAATATAATATACAAGTCTGATAATAAAAAATACTCAATATTTGTATAATTATAACTGATCCAATCCTCACATCCTAAAATCAAAATTTTATATCTTTCTCAAGCAAGCAGTCCAAAAAGCAGTCTTCAAGTAGAAATGAAGATAGATGGGGCTTTTTTGGGTCTTTTATCAAAGTAGTTTTGTCATCTCTGCCAATTCCATAATTTCAAAATTTGCTCTTCAGTTGTGGGAATTCGTAAACCTTTCCACCTCTGTGCAAATAAAAGCCATTGTCACATAAGAGAAAATTTCCTGACAGAAAAATTAATCAGTGGAATGGCTTGCCTCCAGAAATTGTGGATGCTCCAACACTGGAAGTCTTTCAGAAGGCATTGGACAACCATTTGTCTGAAATGGTGTATAGGGTTTCCTGCCTGAGTAGGGGGGTGGACTAGAAGACCTCCAAGGTCCCTTCCAACTCTGTTATTCTGTTAAACCTATGTTTTCTTTCAATGTGCTTATATAACTAAAAGAAAAGTTTCTGGTTTCAGTTTTACATCCATTTTTAATATTTTTCTGAATCAGACCACTTATATGATCCCAATATTTCTTGACAGTCTTACAAGTCCACCAAAATGACAAAAGGGACCTTCACAATGATTACATTTCTAATATTTATTTGATATTCCCTTACACATCTTTGACAGTTTCTCAGTTCAGTGCCGATGATACATCCTTTTATTTAAAAAAAAATACAGTTCTATGAAAACTCCTGTTCAAATCTAATAAATGTAAATAGAAAGATATATGATTTCTCACCATGAGGAAAAAAAAAAGGACTTGATTGACATGATAATGTAAAACGTTCTAAAGAAAGAGTTTACTTAGGCCTGTTTCCATTGGAAAATTGCTTCTGTGTTTTTTACACTTGAAATTAAAAAAAATGAAGCAGGTTTTAGTTCGAAGATCAAATAACTACGTCGTTAGAGAAATGGCTTGCAATAATACATTTGTTTTTTATGTATTAAATTTCTTAAATTGTAAATGTGGTTATTATTTCACAATTGGAAAGAGTTGGAAGTCAATGCCTTTCCCCCCACTTTTTATCCTTTGCTCCGTTTTTTCTCTACACCTTTTTAAAATCTTGTTTATTTTCAACAACAATTTGTATACCTTGGCAATGAGATGTTTGCCATTAAAACGTAACTCGCTTTCAAGTCCTTTTTTAAAAAAAAAATCTGCAAAAACAAATTCTTTTTATCCAGTTTAAATCTTTCTGTCAATTGTGCATAGGCAAAGTATTGGCAAATATAACTTTCCTTGTTTTTAAATTTAGGTTCGCTTTCAATAAAGATCAGCAGATCAGCATAAATCAACACAATTTGTATACCTATCATTTCTCTTCTAAAAAAAAGCTTCCTCGAGTAAAATTGTGGGTTTTTTTTCCCCCAAGAAAAGATACAGTCCACCTCTTTGCTCTGGAATTGGGCATCTTAGAAAAATGTTCAATACTTTACTATTTTTGAAAAAAGCTATAAGAGAGAATATGTACAATTAAGGTAAAGGTAAAGGTTCCCCTTGCACATATGTGCTAGTCGTTCCTGACTCTAGGGGGCGGTGCTCATCTCCGTTTCAAAGCCGAAGAGCCAGCGCTGTCCGAAGACGTCTCCATGGTCATGTGGCCGGCATGACTCAACGCCAAAGGCACACGAAATGCTGTTCCCTTCCCACCAAAGGTGGTCCTTATTTTTCTACTTGCATTTTTTATGTGCTTTCAAACTGCTAGGTTGGCAGAAGCTGGGACAAGTAACATAACACGTAATGTAACACGTAACATGTAGAATTAGTGCAGTGCAATTGGGTTTGTGAGCCAATTTTCTTCCCCTCCGACTTTCATAGACTTCGGAGTTTTACTTACTTTGTGTTGCCGTTTAACAACTGAGAGAAGGCACACTAAGGACACTGCTCACAAACATCTTGGACTGATAAATATTTGCACATGTCAAGGTTGAGGGCAGAAAATGGGAACAAAAGGAATATAGCAAGTCTATTATGTTAACCCCATTGGTATATACAAATAGAACAGTATCTCTTCTCAAACAGTATTCACTTTTCTAATTGCGATGTAGCTTGGAAGGTGTGAAAGTGGAACACAATGATTATCTTAAGGACATAACTCTTAAGAAGTTGTGAAACAAAGTTAAGACGTTAAGGAGCTGCTTAGAGTTGGTTAAAAGATAGGGGGCCACATAAATGCTTTAAACAAACAAGTAAACAAATAAGCACATGTTAAGAAACACTCTGTTAAGTTAATGCAAGTCCTACTCTTCTAGCATTCTGGGTCAGAGATATATACCATATTTTTCAGAGTATAAGACACTCCGGAGTATAAGACACAGCTTAGTTTTTGGGGAGGAAAATAAGAAAAAGAAAATTCTGCCTCTGCCTACCAGCATTCATTGGTATTAAAGGGATTTAGTACCTTTAATTTAATATTAAAGATGAATTTGATATTCATCTGGCCAGCGTCCTTGCAGCAAACAGCAAATAGCCTGGTCAGCTTCAGCACGTTATTCACAGCCTGATTCAGCACAAGCAGCTGATTGGCAGTTGGATCGGCCTCCCAGAATATCGCCAATCAGCTGTTCCAGGCTGCAGGGATCGCCACAGCCCATCACCGCCTCCGTGCGTCATGTTGCGCGTTTGGCTTCCACGTGTTGCGCTTTTGGCCTTACACGTCGCATTTTTGGCCTCCACATGCTCCATTTTAGACCCGTTCCAGGCTGCCGGGATTGCCACAGCACATCACCGCCGATCGCCGCCTCCACACGTTGCGTTTTTGGCCTCCGCATGTCTTGATTTTGGCCTCCGCACGTTGCATTTTCTGCCGGTTCCAGGCGGGGGTGATTGCCACCAAAGCCACTGCCAATCCCCGCTGCCTGGAACTGGCCAAAAATGCGATGATGGGATGAGTGAGAATCTCTACAGACTTTTAAAACATTCTCTTGTTCATCAAGTACAAGTAACACTTTATTATCTTATTTTTTCCCGGGATAAATGTATTAACATCAGGCAAATCAGTTAAAAAAAGGAAGCTTTTTAATATAAACCGGAAGACAGCACCCATCTATACTATATATTAGTGATGGCTAACCTTTTTGCCATTGCATGCCAGGAGGGTGGGGGCGGAGGAGGTGCCCACACCCATAATTCTATGCGCTCCATCCTGCGCATGCGGGCGCAACCCCCCTCCCCCCTGCTCCTGGCACGTGATGGCCCGGTAGGTCCGTTTTTCTTTCTCACTGGCTCCAGATCCACTCTATGCATCTGGAGAGGGCGAAAACAACCTTCCCCACTCCCTCCGAGGCCCTCCGGAGGCCTGAAATGGCCCATTTCCCAACTCCCGGTTGGACAGGAAGTGATGTTTTTTGCTGTCCCCAGCCTCCAGAGCCTCTCCAGAGACTCATGCATGCCAGAGCTAAGCTGGCGTGCCCACTGATATGGCTACACGTGCCACCTGTGGCACGCATGCCATAAGTTCGCCATCACTACTATATATAAACAGAGCCCTCAACAGTATTCTCAGTCACTGCTCAATTGTCTTTCCCATAAGGATGCACAAAGGACATTTCTCTAGATTTTCTTTTTAACCTCTCCTACTCCTGGATGCATCCATCAAAGCCAACTCAATTTTCAACCTTTTTTTTGCCAACGTTTCTCTCCCCACCAAGTTGGGTCCCATTCTGTTCTATTTGTTGGAGAATCATGCTGAAGGCAGAAAGACAGACAGACAGTTGGAGACCCTTTGCATGATGACATTCTTTCCAACTTTCTCTTGGGTTGGGAAGGACAAAAAGAAGGCAGAATCTGCTCCTCTTCCTGCTAAAAATATCAGACTCCTTCCTTTCCTTTCCCCTTCCCACTCTATTTTCTTCCCTAGTAGAGCAGGGGTCTCCAACATTGGCAACTTTAAGCCTGGAGGATTTCAACTCCCAGAATTCCCCAGCTAGCTTTGCAAAGCTGGCTGGGGAATTCTGGGACTTGAAGTCCTCCAGGCTTAAAGTTGCCAACGTTGGAGACTGTGGTGGGTTGCCCTCGGTTCGGACCGGATCGCAAGAACCGGTAGTAAAACCAGTGGAAGGAACTGCCCACTGACCCGGACATCATCAAAGTAGATCTGCGCATGCGGGCACGATGCGAACGGGTGGTAAAGGTAAGTAAAACCCACCCCTATTGGAGACCCCTGCCCTAGAGAATCCCAGCTTGAACGGCCCTTGATTCAACCCACCCATTCATCTTCCATTCCCATTACAAATTTGTCTTCGGCTCCTAATGCTTGTCTTGACTGAAACATGAGCTTTGTAGGAAACGAGGAAGAAACTTGCTTGCTCTTCTGGTGCATATATCATCTTTATTTCAACACGAATTGTGCAGGGAAATTTTCTTCTGGTTTGGGCCTTTTGTCTTTGACCACTTGTCAACAGTCCCTGACAGGTTCAATAACTGTAGGTTGTGCCAGTTTCCGAAAACTCCCTATCGGCAATCTTATTGCCAAACTTCTAGCGCTTGGATTTTTGATTACTTTTGTCACGTCGCTTTAATCCAGGATCCGGGGGGTTATTTATTCACCGTGTGCGATTATTATCTAGTTTACTTAATTCTTTCTTTCTTGTCAGACGCGATTAATGCTTCGGAGTGAATGCAATATAAAGACCTCACTTTCTCTCTCTTGTTTTGCCATGAAAGAGTCTGTTGGCTTTGAATGACAAGATACTTGATAGAAATAAGAGGTGTTTTTTTTCCTGCTCCCAACGGTGGAAAAAAAAAAAATAGAGTGCACTAATACGCTTATGGGGATGTGTTGGCTCAGTGGCTAAGACGCTGAGCTTGTCAATCAAAAGGTCAGCAGTTCAGTGGTTCAAATCTCTAGTGCCATGTAATGGGGGGAGAGCTCAGGGGTGAAATCTGACAGGTTCTGGAGAACCGGTAGTGGAAATTTTGAGTAGTTCAGAGAACCGGTAAATACCACCTCTGGCTGGCCCCAGAGCGGGATGGGAATAGAGATTGTTTTTTTTTTTTGTTGCTTTAATTTATATGCCGCCCTTCTCCGGAGACTCAGGGCAGCTTACAATGCGTTAAGCCGTCATACTTTTGTATATTTATACAAAGTCGGCTTATTGCCCCCACAATCTGGGTCCTCATTTTACCTACCTTTGAAAGGATGAAAGGCTGAGTCAACCTTGAGCCTGGTGAGATTTGAACTTGCAGTAATTGCAAGCAGCAGATGTTAATAACAGTGCTTTAGTCCACTGCACTACAGGCTCTTTTTGCAGTATCCTATTTTGCAGTATCCTTCCCCTGCCATGCCAACCAAGCCACACCATGCCCATGAAGCCACACCCACAAAACCAGTAGTAAAAAAATTTGCATTTCACCACTGGCTGAGCTGCTGTTACTTGTCCCAGCTTCTGCCAACCTAGCAGCTCGAAAGCACATAAAAAATGCAAATAGAAAAATAGGAACCGCCTTTGGTGGGAAGGTAACAGCGTTCTGTGCGCCTTTGGCGTTTAGTCATGCCGGCTACATGACCACGGAGACGTCTTTGGACAGCGCTGGCTCTTCGGCTTTGAAACGGAGATGAGCATTGCCCCCTAGAGTCGGGAACGACCAGCACATATGTGCGAGGGGAACCTTTGCCTTTACCTAATATGCTTATTTTTTTCTGAAAAGTTGATGGCTTAAAAACCCTAATCAAAATCATAGAAATGTGATGACAATAATGCAGGTTATTCGTGTGTGCCTTTGACCTCTTGGTCAGTTGTCTTGGCTATTGTTTTATTATTGCAATATTTGACATAGCCTTGCTTTGTCATCCATTGCTGAGCATCAGTATGACTTGCAGTGGTTTACAAATTTTGTAAACAAATACCGTATTTTTTGGAGTATAAGACACAGCTTTCCCCCCTAAAATTTGGGTGCATTTTATAGACCGAATGTAGTCCTGTCCACTGGCCCTCACCCTTTGGCCTCTGCCTCCCAGCAATTTACCTCCTTGCAGCAAACAGCAAACAGCCTGTTTCAGCTTCAGCATAGCCTGATTACCACAAGCAGCTGATTGTCGGTTGGATCGGCCTCCCGCCCCTCAGCTGTTTCAAGCTGCAGGGATTCCCATTGCCTATTGCTGTGTGGGTCTCTGCTGTTTGCTGCAAGGAGGCAAATTGCTGGGAGGCAGATTTTTTTTCTTGAACTAATCAAGCTGTGCTGAAAATGAAACTAAAGCAGGCTGTTTGCTGTTTGCTGCAAGGAGGCAAATTGCTGGGAGGCAGATTTTTTTTCTTGAACTAATCAAGCTGTGCTGAAAATGAAACTAAAGCAGGCTGTTTGCTGTTTGCTGCAAGGAGGCAAATTGCTGGGAGGCAGATTTTTTTTCTTGAACTAATCAAGCTGTGCTGAAAATGAAACTAAAGCAGGCTGTTTGCTGTTTGCTGCAAGGAGGCAAATTGCTGGGAGGCAGATTTTTTTTTTCTTGTTTTCCTCCCCAAAAGAGGTAGGTGCGTCTTATAGTACGGAGCGTCTTATACTCTGAAAAATATAGTAAATAAGCATTCCTAATTAGATTATATTTATGAGATCATAAATAGTTAATTAGTTAACCTGAGCTCTTCTTTTGCAGATGTACTGCATGTTTCATTGTATGATAGCTGCAGTATGATAGAACTACTGTAAATGAGAGTAAAGCCATTTTCAATCAATTAATTGTATGATATGGTAGGTTAATCAATTGTTCAAAGCAATATATGACAATAAGTAAGCCTTAGGGGAATTAGGGCCATGATTAATCATGCTTACATAGAGCTGTTGATGGATTTGGATTACTTCACTGATTTTAGCAACTATTTCTCCAAGGGTTACAGGCCTGTAATTTAACAATACACTTAAGCAAAGACACATAGCTGCCTTTATTATGTCTTCTAAGATGTTGGATGAAACAAATCACTTGGGGAGCCTCATCGTTCATCTCATTCTATACGAAAGACATCAATCTATTCTGCAAAAACAAATTGACCAAGATCTGAGACACTGTGGATTGTTAATACCGGTCTTACTTGCTTTGGACTTATCCAAAACCCAGGTGTCAGGTTTCGATGCTATCTCAAAATAAACGAATTTCCAAACTGCCGATCTTTGAGGAAATTTTCTCTTTATTGAGCATAGCGATCTGATCCTGGCTCTTTCACGGTCAGTTCTGACCTTTACCCCCCAATCCCTCCCTTTCCGATCCCCAATTTTCTGCTTCTCATTGGCTATCTTCCAAGCCACTTTCCTCATCCCTTCTTCGTCAGATCACAGGAATGTCTTCCCCCTCTCCCATCTCCAAGGAGACAGAATCTTCAAAGGGATTTAGTAGGCAAAAGTTCAAGCTTCTCCTCTCTTTATATATGTCAGTGCTGGGACGCTGACACCAGGTAGAACTTAAACAGAGAATATGGAATTCAGACATTCACACAGATAGAGGCAAACGAAGGAACCAAGAATGACATGAGGAGTAAATTTAGAGTAGTTTCTTTATGGTTGTTCGCCTATAGACAGAAATCTTGCCAGACTAAAGTACTATCACTCAACCAAGTGAACCAGGAGAAGCCGATGGTTGTCTCCGGCTTCCAGGAGATTGGGGAAAACAAACCCCCAAAGTATAGTTTTGGGGCAGTGATGGGGCAAGACATCTGGAATGGGTTCCTCTTGGACCTTAGTTTGTCTCCAACATTTATTTATTTATTGGTTCGATTTATATGCCGCCCTTCTCCGGAGACTCAGCTTCTGGAAAAAGTTGAAGCCAGAGCTTTTCTGGAAGACATTATGGACTTGATATCATGTGTCGAGAATTTTAGTTGTGTTATCATCTTATATTTTCATATGGTTATTGTATGCTTATTTTGGGGAGTCATTGATTAATAAATAAAAGATACTCAAGATGGTACTGTAATAACAAGAATTCATTAAACTTGTATGGCATCCAAGTGTCAATGACTTTGGGAGGCTCACAGCAATCAAACAAGGACATTACAATGAAATCAGAGGTAAAAAATAAAGATACTGTTCTGAGAAAGTGTTCCCAGATCTGCAGTTTTCCACTGGAAAAGTGTCCTTCCTGTATCTACTTGTGCATGTAGCTTAGGAAGGCTGGGCCTCTGAAGACAATATTAGGGAATGGTAAGACTCAACAAGGGAGAGATGTTTCTTCAGATACCTTGGTACCACTACACGCCTGGAAATTTAGGAGAAGAGCAGCTCTTGTTTTTCTGATGAACTTCTAGTTCAGTGGTTCTCAACCTGTTGTTGTGGCCCGCCAGCAGCCAGCGGAGTTGGTGGCAGATTCAGACAGTGAGGAGGCTGGGGAGGAACATGGGCCAGTCGTGGAGTCCGGGGAAGGCTCTGATGAGTGCTCTGCATCAGAGGCAGAGATGGGGCCAGAGCCGTCTGACAGTTGTCAGCTGCCTTCAGAGTTGGACATCAGTGGGGCAGAGGAACAGCTGAAGCCTGTTCCCAGTGTGCGCATGCACAGAGCTGCCAGGAGAAGGAAACAGCTAAGGAACAAGGGTCGACTCAGGAGTAAAGCCACAGGTTGACAGTGAATGGCCTCTCCCATAGAGAATAAAAAGGAGTGAAAGGGGAGGGGAGTTTGCAGGAGAGTCTCCGGAGAAGGGCGGCATATAAATAATAATAATAAAAAAATTAGTTCAATTCATTAGGGTGAAGATCTGTTCCTGACTTCTTGCCAAGTATTGCCTGGAGATACGGAGGATTCCGGATCTACGCACCTTCCGCCGCACTCTTAAAACCTTTTTATTCCATCAGGCTGGCCTGGCCTAATTTTTCCATTTTTCCCTTTTAAAATGCAAATTTTAATTTGTTTTTAATTTATTGGGGGTGTTTTTAAACCTGTCTTCGGCCAAATTGTTTAATTCGGTTTATTCTGTTTTTAAATTTTGTATTTATGTGTTTTTATCTTGTGGCTGTTCACTGCCCTGAGTCCTTCGGGAGTAGGGCGGTATACAAATCAAATAAACTAAACTAAACTATTGTCTGCTAGAGAGTGGCATTTGGAAGATATCGGCCTGGCCGCTCTCCAAGCCTGATAAAGGTCTGTAGTTGTGAACTATCTTGAAAGACTGTGGGAGAGGAAAGACTTTGCTGGAGAGGAATTCCCTGTAAATTAAATAAAAGGGGTTTATCTGTTAAACTACTGAAGTTCGCAGATGACACAACAGTGATCAGTCTCATTCAAGACAATGATGAATCCACATACAGATGAGAGGTTGAACAACTAGCTTCGTGGTGTGACTAGAACAATCTGGAACTGAACACAATCAAAACCGTAGAAATGGTGGTAGGCTTTAGGAGAATCCCTTCCATACTTCCACCTCTTCACAACACTAGACAACACAGTATCAACAGTAGAGATCTTCAAATTTCTAGGTTCTACCATATTGCAAGATCTAAAATGGACAACTAACATCAAAAACGTCATCAAAAAAGCAGAACAAAGCATGTTCTTTCTGCGCCAACTCAGAAAGCTCAAACTGCCCAAGGAGCTGCTGATCCAGTTCTACAGAGGAATTATTGAGTCTGTCATCTGCACCTCCATAACTGTCTGGTTTGGCTCTGCAACCCAACAAGACAGACACAGACTTCAGAGGATAATTAGAACTGGAGAAAAAACAATGGCTCCCAACCTGCCTTCCATTGAGGACCTGTATACTGCAGGAGTCAAAAAGAGGGCTGTGAAAATATTTACAGACCCCTCGCATCCTGGACATAAACTGTTTCAACTCCTACCCTCAAAACGACGCTATAGAGCACTGCACACCAGAACAACTAGACACAAGAACAGTTTTTTCCCGAATGCCATCACTCTGCTAAACAAATAATTCCCTCAACACTTGCAAACTATTTACGAAGTCTGCACTACTATTAATCTTCTCATCGTTCCCATCACCCATCTCCTCCCACTTATGACTATATGAGTGTAACCTTGTTGCTGGTATCCTTACAATTTATATTGATATTGTTTCCTGATTGCTTATTTGTACCCTATGACTATCATTAAGTGTTGTACCTTATGATTCTTGACGAACGTATCTTTTATGTATACCGAGAGCATATGCACCAAAGACAAATTCCTTTTGTGTCCTATCACACTCGGCCAATAAAAATTCTATTCTATTCTATTCTATTCTATTCTATTCTATTCTATTCTATTCTATTCTATTCTATTCTATTCTATTCTACTCTACTCTACTCTACTCTACTCTACTCTACTCTATTCTATTCTATTCTATTCTCGGGACGAGGTCTCGGCTTCGTGCTTTTGGGAAGCCTAGGTAAGAACACCTGTGATCTGAGGAATCCTGGTGGGCCATGATGTCATCACAGGGGTTCATTGAAGGCTTGAATAAATGCTATGATTTTAATATTGACTTAAGTCTCTGTGGTCTATGGCTATGGTCCATGGCCACAAGGGGGTCCCAGGGGATCCCTGAGGAAGGGGTCCCTGGGGAGCAACTGGCTGAAAGCCACTGCTCTCATTCTTCCATTGGACTTAGAAGGTCCTCATTAAACCTGATCTGCAAATCTGATTCTTCTACACCTTAAGCCACATGACCAAACATCCTAAGTACTTTTTCCAACAGGTCTTCTATTCACTGCGCGCAGGTGCCCTTACCGCTCCTTAATCTCCTTTGATTAAAGCCACCAGTGATACTTCCTGATCTATGTATCATTTTTAATAAGGTGTGTGCAGAGGACCTAGGGCGGATCTGTACCTCCAACCCTGCTTTGCAAATAAGGGGGGAAAACAATCACCTGATGAGGGAGGATTTTACTAGACAAACTTCTCTGCTAATTCTTTTCACCCGCACAAATACAGGAGAAGAAAAGTTTGACATTCTCATGTCAATACACAGTCAAAGGCCATTCAAAAGGGAGGGGAAGAATCCTGTTAGCAGATTAAACAAAGACAGAAGTTTGTTTTTTTTTTTTAAAAAAAAGGTGTAGGAATGGGAGCAGAATGTGGCCATAGCTCAAGGATTTTTAATTTGTGAGTTGCAATGGGAGGGCATAAACTTGGATAGTCACTTTTCCAGCAAGATCGGAAAGGGGTCTGTTATATTTGAACAACTGTCGAAATGCAGCTGCTCCAGCATAGACCATTAGTCCTGACAGCCCCATTCCACTCTGCTACTGCTCACTCCTCATAAGGCAACAGCAATAGCGCTTAGACTTGTTATACTACTCCATAGTGCTTTACAACACTCTTTGGGCAGTTTACAAGGTCAGCATCTTGCCTCCAATAATATGGGTCCTGATTTTACAGACCTCAGAAGGGGGGAAGGTTATGTCTCAACCTTGAGCCAGTCAGGATCGAACTCCAGCCTTTGGGCAGAGTAAGCCTGCAACACCGCATTCCAATCACTGCGCCACCAGAGCTCCTCGTGCATCAATGCCCTGGCCTGTTGCATTCAATATGGCATTGCAGGAAATTTAAGAGACTTCCTAGCCATTTCTTGCTGCAGCTGCCCTCAAGAAATGTTGCTGTACGAGATGACCAGGAGGAGCCTGAGGGAGGGGTCAAACGTGTCATCGGTCTTGAATCTCTTCGTGCACACAAGAAATCTACCGTATTTTTCAGAGTATAACACCAGTGGTGGGTTTCCATTTTTTTTTACTACCGGTTCTGTGGGCGTGGCATTAGTGGGCGTGGCATTGCTTGGTGGGCGTGGCTTGGTGGGCATGGCAGGGGAAGGATACTGTAAAATCTCCATTCCCACCCCACTCCAGGGGAAGGTTCCTGCAAAATCCCCATTTCCTCCCAATCAGCTATATTATCAACTATATTTTTCCTAGAATGTCCTGTATAATGTTGCTCTAGGTCAGGGGTGTCAAACTCAATTTCATTGAGGGCCACATCAGGGTTGTGCCTGACGTCAGGGAGTCTGGGATGGGCATGGCCAACTCAACGTCACTCATGTCAGGGGCGCTTTTGGTGGCCCGAGCGCTCTGCCAGTGAAAACGGGGTCCTGAGCTCCGTTTTTCCTGGCAAAGGCATTGCGAGCCGGTCCTTCGCTGTTTCCAGGGCGGCCCCATGGATCAGATCTAAGCACCACGCAGGCCGGATCCAGCCCCTGGGCCTTGAGTTTCACACCCCTGCTCTAGGGCATTCTGGGAAATTTAACTAAAAGCTCAATCTCCTGACCTACTTAAGGATGGAGAAGGTACCTAACAACAGACGACGGCAAAAGGGAAATCATTTCTCCCATTCAGCTTACTACTTGGATTTATTCAGAGGAGACACGATGTCAGGTATTACAGCCATGCAGAAATTATTGACAAGGAAGACCAAGGAAATGAAAGAAAAACCTTATGGAAGAACTAACTTTAGGAACAAAATGGCTTGCTTTACAACTTGGGTGGAGGAACCTTCCAAATGGATTCAAAGCAGGTCCAAGCTTCTAAGCTGCACTCTGGGTAAAGTTTGATTTAACTGTTCCCCAGTTCTGCACAAGGATTAAAAGAACCAAATTTTCCCTCTTATCGTCTAGCATGGGGGTCTCCAACCTTGGCAACTTTAAGACTTGTGGGCTTCAGCTCCTAGCTTTGCTGGCTGAGGAATTCTGGGAGTTGAAGTCCACAAGTCTTAAAGTTGCCAAGGTTGGAGACTCCTAGCATACGAAAACTTGAAACAGATTTTATATACAGGGATGGGCTTAAAATTTTTTAGACAGGGGTTCTCTGCCCGGTTGCTGGGTGGGCGTGGTCATGGTGGGTGTGGCCTAGTCAGCCTCCTGCACCATGGGGGGGGGGGCTTTTTTGCCCTCCCCAGGCTCTGGAGGTTTTCCTTGAGCCTCCGGAAGGGCGAAAACGGCCTCCCCAGGCTCCGGAGGCCCTCTGGAGGCCATAAACGGGCCCATTTCCGGCTTTCCCAAACTTCCGGTAGGCCCATTTTTCGCCCTCCCCAAGCCTCTGTGCACGCCTTGCACTTACCTGCATCCAAAGGGGGCCATGTGAGGACTCCTGGGAAGGGCAGGGCGGGGTAGGTGAGGCCAGCCAGGAGTGGGATTTAAGGGTTCTCTGAACTGCACAGCATCTTAGCTAGAAGTTCTCCCGAATCCTTGGAAACCCCCAGCGGCCCACCCCTGCTTATATATATATACATATAAAACTTTTCATCAAAACTGGATGAAATCTGCCAGAAAGCTTGAACATTATGGGTGTTATTTCTGATTTCACAGAAATGGGTTTGTAGGGATTTTTAAGTAATGCTCTTTTAAAATCTCTCTCTCTTAAATAAAAATGCATAGACTGTATCCATCACTGTATCCATCACACATCACTGACACAGATTTCTAGCTTGCTGCCATGGTGTCTCTGGAGTGCTGGAATAACAGACCTCCGTTGCAGTTTTTCAACTCAAATAAAGATTAGATCTATCTACTTCTACTTCAGTTATTTTCCATGGACTTGGTTTCCAGCTGGATTAGGTGCACATCCCTCTTTATATCAACCCACTGTCCATCTTAATACAGTATTCTATGTCCAGGTTTCAGGCAGGGAAGTTAATTAGCTCCATTACCCTGCCTTTATAACATTTCTAATACTCATCTGAAATCCATCTTCCTATAATTTAGCCAATTAACTCAAAACCCATCAGCCTGAGATGGCGAAAAATAAGCTTTTGATGCCTTCTATGTAATTGCCTTCTAGATGTCTCTTATTTGTTGAAGCTGAAAATACTCAGGGACCTTTCACTGAATATAACAGAATAAGAAAGTTGGAAGGGACCTTGGAGGTCTGCTAGTTCAACCCCTTGCTCAAGCAGGAAACCCAAATATCAGGGAACTCCAACCTGTGGTTTGTGCTCCCTAGTGCTGTGAAGGTGAACCTATGGCACACATGCCAGAGGTGGCACGCAGCACCCTCTCTGATGGCAGGTGAGCTGTCGCCCCAGTTCAGCTCCACTGCACATATGTGCGCGCCTCCCGCCAGCCAGCTGGTCTTAGGTTCTCTGCCCCGCATGTGTGGGGGGCGGGGCACATGCGGGGGCCACGCGAGCATGCACAGGGGGTGGGGGGCCGTGCTGTTGGAGCATGTGCATGCATTTGGAGGGTTTGGGCACACGTGCGTGCTTTCGCCTGTGCATGCGCGCTTTGGGCACTCGGTCCAGAAAAGGTTAGCCATCACTGTCGTAGTGGGTCGTGAGGGGTTTGCTACTGAGCTGTGGAAACAGCTGGTGAGCACATGCGCACATACACACCTCCTCACTTGCATGAGGAGGGGGTGTGCATCAGTGGTGAGTTGCTACAGGTTCTCCCCGGTTCGGGAGAACCGGTAGTGGAAATCTTGATAGGAGAGCGAACCGGTTTGCTCCAGTGGTGAAATCTAAAATTCGTTACTACCGGTTCTGTGGGCGTGGCTTGGTGTGTGGGGGGGTAATGTGACTGGGTGGGCATGGCCAATTTTTTTTTTTACTTTTAAAACCATTTTTTACATGTAAAACCATGTAAAAAAATCCTTTCAAAAGGCTCTGACGATCCAAGCTGAGTTGCCTGATTGGCAGGCAACTCAGCTGGGATTGTCAGAGCTTGGCTCGTCAGAGCCATTTAAAAGAAAAAAAAAAGGTTCTGATGATCGCGCAGCTCAGCTGGGCATGGGGGGCGGAGGCAGGGATTTTTGCTACCAGTTCTCCGAACTGCCCGCCGCCATCGCTACCTACTCGCCCGAGCCAGTCCGAACAGGGAGCATTTCACCCCTGGTTTGCTCTGAACGTCAGTTGGGCCCTCCCCCCTGCCCACACGCTATACCTATCTTTATTTCTTTTGTTTTTAGCTCAGCTGTAAGGCATGGCAGAGTGGATTGCCATGCCTCAGCTGTTTCTTTACTCAATGCGCTTGCGGGAAGCGCAAGTTAGGCGCGCGTGCGAGCGAAGCGAGCACCTGCATGGCGATCGTGCGCAAAGCACATGCACAATGCAAACCGGTGGTAAAACTGGTTAAAACCCACCACTGGTGTGCAAAAAGAGCCTCGGTGGTGCAGCGGACTAAGTGCTGTTAAGTGCTAGCACTTAGCTGCCAGCTGCCTGCAATTAGTGCGAGTTCAAATCTCACCAGGCTCAAGGTTGACTCAGCCTTCCATCCTTTCGAGGTAGGTAAATTGAGGACCTGGATTGTGGGGGCAATAAGCCAGCTTTGTATAGAACAACACCGCTTGTGGGGGGGCAAAAGCCCTAATAAACAGGTATATACATAAAAAGTATGCAGGCTATTGCTATAATGCATTGTAAGCTGCCCTGAGTCTACAGAGAAGGGTGGCATATAAATTGGACTAATTTATTTATTTATTTATTTATTAGTAAATTAGTAGTTATTAATAAATAAATAAATAAATAAATGTGTGCTCCTTTTGCAGGAGCAGCAGGTAAATGGAGTTGTGCATGGGTGCTTGCCAGTCGCTTGTGCAAACCATCCCTTTCCCCCCTCCCCCCCCAGGTCTGCAAAGCCAGAAATGTTGGGGAATGTTTTTGGCTGCCCTATACAATTTCAAATAAACAGTTGTCCAAACTCTTCTTAAAAACCTCCAGTGATGGGGTACCCACAGCTTCTAAAGGCAAGTCATTCCACTGATTAATTGTTCTCATTGTCAGGAAATTTCTCTCCTTTATAAATTTCTATCTATTGCTTCTTGTCTTGCCCTCAGGTGCTTTGGAGAATAGGATGATGCCCTCTTCATTGTGGCAACCCCTCAAATATTGGCATATTGTTATCATGTCACCCCTAGGCCTTCTCTTCACTAGACTAGACACATTCAGTAATGCAACTATTCATTATATGTTTCAGCCTCCAGTTCCCTAATCGTTTTTGTTGCTCTTTTCAGAATTCTTTGTAGAGTCGTAACAGAGTACAGATTAACAGAATTGGAAGGTACCTTGTAGGTCATTTAGTCCAACCCCCCCCCCAAGCAGGAGACCCTACTCCATTCCTGACAAATGGCAGTCCAGTCTCTTCTTGAAAGCCTCCAGTGATGAAGCTCCCACAACTTCCAAAGGCAACTTCTGTTCCATGGGTTGATTGTTTTCACCGTCTGAAAATTCCTTCTTATTTCTAGGTTGAATCTCTCCTTGATCAGTTTCCACCCATTATTCCTTGTCTGGCCTTCGTGTGCTTTGGAAAATAGCTTGACCCCTTCCTCTCTGTGGCAGCCCCTCAAATATTGGAAGATGGCTATCCTGTCTCCCCTGGTCCTTCTCTTCACTAGACTAGCCATGCCCAGTTCCTGCAACTGTTCTTTGTATGTTTTAGTTTCCATCTTTTTCACATTGTGGATGCAATATTCCAATATTCCACATGCTCCAGTTTTGTCTCCATTCTTCTTAAGAAGTGGTGCTCACAATTGGACATAATCATGTTGATTGCCAAGGGGCATCTGGAGGACACTGTGGCATTGAAACCAACCTTGTCCTGTTAGTGCTGCTAGATAAGTTGATTATGTCATTGGAGATTAAGCTGTCCTAAAAGAAAAAAATAGTTACACAGAACTGAAGTACATTTTTCATCCAGGGCAATTTTGTATATATTTTACATGGCTCTTGGGTTCTTATCAGAAGATAAT
Organism: Pituophis catenifer annectens; assembly: GCF_029215685.1. Classification (NCBI taxonomy): domain Eukaryota; kingdom Metazoa; phylum Chordata; class Lepidosauria; order Squamata; family Colubridae; genus Pituophis; species Pituophis catenifer. The sequence goes on from NW_027256892.1 coordinate 2,615,170, forward strand.
GCTTTGGGTAGGCTGATAGCATTGTTGAGGATTTGTAACACTTTTTGTTCTTGCTCATGCTTAAAAATTTTGTTCTGAGAAACAAAAACCAAGCAGTTTTCACATATCAGCAGAGTCCTGGGCAAAAAAGAAAGAAGAAGAAATGGTTGCTGGAATTGGGTATGTCAAGTTTGATGAAAAGAAGGACTGGGGGGTGACATGATAGCAGCATTCTGATATCTCAGGGGTTGCCACAAAGAAGAGGGAGTCAAGCTATTCTCCAAAGCACTTAAAGGACAAAAAGCAATGGGTGGAAACCAGGGGTGAAATCTAGCAGGTTCTGACAGGTTCTGGAGAACCTGTTGGAAGAAATATCCTTCTGGGTTCTGCTCCAAGTGGGGAAAAAGACACTGGAAACATGGAGACTGCTTGGAAAGATGGTTTAATGGTGGACAGGATCACATGGCTTGAGTTCCTGAACAGAAAAGGGCAGATACAGTAAATCCTCAGGTTTTTATGCTCTCTCTGGCTTTGCATTTCCTGGGGCCCCGAAACAGTATCCTGATTGGTTGTCAGACTCCCAGGGGGTGGGGGTCTTAGCTAGCCTTTCTGGCTGATGGCCACATGTGCTTCCCAGGTCACATGTGGTGAGTTTCTGCTGCTATTGTGTAGAGGGCTAATCCTATCTTTGTTGGATCTTTGGCAATTCCTACTATGGCTCTGCCTGAAGGAGGTAGATCTTTGTTATGTAGAATAGACTGGCCTTAATGGCCCATTGACAAAGGGTGGGGGCAGGAAGATGGGAGCTGCTTCAAAACATGCTTATCCATTTCTCATCCAGGGAAATATAATATTCTGCCTTTTTAATATTTCCTAAAATATTTCATTCTTCCAGGAGAGGGGTGGGTGCTAACTTCCTACAAACTGATAGTGGAAATTTTGAGTAGTTCGGAGAACCGGAAAATACCACCTCTGACTGGCCCCAGAGTGGGATGGGAATGGAGATTTTGCAATATCCTTCCCCCTGGAGTGGGGTGGGAATGAAGATTTTGCAGTACAGTATCCTTCCCTGCTATGCCCACCAAGCCACGCCCACAGAACCGGTAGTAAAAAAAATTGGATTTCACCACTGGTGGAAACTAATCAAGGAGAGAAGCAACCTAGAACTGAGGAGACATTTCCTGACAGTGAGAACAATGAATCAGTGGAACGACTTGCCTCCAGAAGTTGTGAATGCTCCAACACTGGAAGTTTTTAAGAAGATGTTGGATAACCATTTGTCTGAAATCGTATAGAGTTTCCTGCCTAAGCAGGGGGTTAGACTAGAAGACCTCCAAGGTTCCTTCCAGCTCTGTTATTCTGTTCTGTTATCTGTTCATTACCAAGAACCCTAAAATATTCCGATTGGACAGGTTTTAAAGTGAAAATTGCTTCTATTGAATTTTCAATCCAGCCGAACAAAACTGTGGTCATATTCACACAATGCACCATAACCAGACCAATATACCACATTCTGACTGAATATTAAAATGTGTAAAGCAAAATCAACTAAAATGACAGGTTTGAGTGGGATACGGCTGAAGGTGTAATGGCATTATATGAAGAATTTAGTTTTGGCTCATCTTTGTACAGAGCCAAAATGCGCTCTTTCACCGAGGCTTAGTGAGTTATGTGAGCCCACCAACTATGATTTATTTAATAAACTACAGTTCAGTAGTTTGTCTTAGAACAGTGTTTCTCAACCTTGGTAGCTTGAAGATGGGTGGACTTCAACTCCCAGAATCCCCCAGCCAGCGCTGCTGGCTGGGGGATTCTGGGAGTTGAAGTCCACCCAACTTCAAGCTTCCAAAGTTGAGAAACACTGTCTTAGAACGATTCTAATGTATGCTATTTTGTCTAGGCAATGTTAGACTTAAATATGAGAAGAGAAGGTGTGACTCCTATCATACAGCATGCTTAGATTTAAGAAGGGTCATTCAATGGGTTGTTTGACCCATTGTCAAAATTCATCAAACTTTGAATTGCTTAGAACGATAATGCCAGCTCAATCTATATGCCAGATTGTATCAGCACAATTAGACAGGACCAACAAATGTAATGTACGTTTGCAGGTTCAGCTGGTTAAAAATGTGTGTGATCGTAACTGACGTTTTTCTATGAAAAGAGGCAAAGGTGTATTCTGATTGGTCAACAGTGTTGTTGTATTCTGATTGGCTGATGACGTAGCTGTATTTTGATTGGGTGGAAGCGCATTTCCAGCATAACTTATCCAGTAACCCACAACCAAGCAACAACGCTTCCACCCAATCAAAATACAGCTACGTCATCAGCCAATCAGAATACAACAACACTGTCGGTAAATGACCGGTTGAAAGTTGAGGATTCCCTGTATTAGTACAAGTGTCCACATTGGATCAGGCAATTCCTCTGAAAAGTCCTCTTTGAAATCTCCTGTACTGCCCTAAATAAGAACATTATGGATAACCAGCAGACAACCCATAAACCAGGGGTGAAATGCTCCTGGTTCGGACCGGATCACCCGATCCGTTAGCGATGGAGGCGGGTGGTTCGGAGAACCGGTAGCAAAAATGCCTGCTCCCCTCCCCCCATGCCCAGCTGAGCTGCATGATCATCAGAGGCTTTTTTTTTTACTTTTAAAAGCATTTTTTCTACAACCTCTTCGGCCGAAAAAATGCTTTTAAAAGTAAAAAAAAAAAAAAAAAAGCCTCTGATGATCGCGTGGCTCAGCTGGGATCATCAAAGGCTTTTAAAAGAAAAAAAGCCTCTTGATGATCAGGCAACTCAGCTTGGATCGTCAGAGGCATTTAAAAGAAAAAAAAACCCCTTTTTTTCTTTTAAATGCCTCTGACGATCCAAGCTGAGTTGCCTGATCGGCAGCGGCATTTAAAAGAAAAAAAAAAGCCTCTGCCGATCAGGCAAGTCAGCTGGGATCGTCAGAGCCTTTTGTAAGCATTTTTTTGCAACCTCTTCGCCGAAGAGGTTGTAGAAAAAATGGTTTTAAAGGTATATATATATATATATATATATAAAAATTGGCCACGCCCACCCAGTCACATTACCCCACGCCCACCAAGCCACGCCCACAAAATAAGCCACACCCACAGAACCGGTAATAAAAAAAATTAGATTTCACCACTGCCATAAACCCTTGCAATAAGTCATAGAACTGCTACCATTGCCAATATTATGGGCTGATGGTGAGTGATGGTGGAGTGCTGAAGTCAGTAAGGTCCATCTCGCAGTAAGGTTGCTGGGCAGACCCTGGACCTGGACCTGGTCTTGAAACTAAGGAGCCATGTTAGCCCGTTGAGATCATTCGGCCACCCCACCCCATCGTTTCTTCTGCTCTAAGTGTTCTTTAGGTAAAAGCACAAGCTTTCCCTTGGCACAGTGGCTTAGTTTCCTTGCCAGCTTTGTGGTTGAATGCATGCAAATGTTTGTCCTATGCTAGCCAAAAACAGACCTTTTTCTTCTCCTGCAGCTTGACATCCTTTGGCAGGTGCAACAATCAATGTTATGTCAGCCTCTTGATGGAGCTGTTAGCAATGGAGCATGGGGCCCTTTGACAGATGCTCAATGATGCCTCAAATTTTCTAATGGTGCACCAATACGACTGTAAAATGCCAGAAAACACTTCTGTGCCTTTGCGGTTAGATGCTTTTCTTCGTCCTCATTCATCAAGAGGAAGTGAATATTTGCATACCTCCCTGCCATGGGTTTAATGGAGTAATGGACATCTTGGGGTTATTTGCTTATTAAAACATCACACTCCTTTTTCTTCACATTTCCTCTCTTCACAATCACATTCAGCTTGGCTGCCTCCTTGATGTTTAAAAGATGACTTCCTTTCTCCTCACTTGTTTGATCAGTCCATTTGTATCTTGCTGTAATTTCTGTAGCAATGTATTATCCATTGCTGGCTTGCTGGATCTGTTGCAACTTCACCAGAGCAATCCCTTATTTTTATCTGTTACCATCTCTCACGATGGGGATGTTGGGTTGCACTTTGAGAGGCTGTGAAGCCGGACTTTGAGAGGCCTTACCTAGAAAAAGATGGAGAGACAACATCAAAGACATAGTACAACAAAATCAATTAATAATGGTTGAGACTTGTCTGACGAGCAAGAGTCAGAACTTTGTATCTCTTTCGATATCTGAAGCGGTAACAGAGGAGCCGAAGGAGAAGGAGGTAGAGGTGGAGGTGGAGGAGGAGAAGGAGGAGAAGGAGAAGGAGAAGGAGAAGGAGGAGGAAGAGGAGGAGAATGAGAAGGAAAATGAAAAGGAGAAGCTTCTTGGATAAGAAGTGAAATGTCTTCAAGCAAAACAAAGTCCAGTTGCCTTTTGAAAAAGCACCTTTGGAACAATCCAGATAAAGCAGTGGTGAAATTCAATTTTTTTTGACTACTAGTTCTGTGGGTGTGGCTTGGTGGGCGTGGTGTGGCTTTGTGGGTGTGGCTTGGAATGGGGATTTTGCAGTATACTTCCCCTGGCATGCCCACCAAGCCACACCACACCCACCAAGCCACGCCCACAGAACCAGTAGTAAAAAAAAAAATCACCTCTGGATTGTATAAAGCTGTGATGGCGAACCTATGGCATGCATGCCACAGGTGGCACACGGAGCCATATTAGTGGGCACGCGAGTGTTGCCCTAGCTCATCTACAGTGCGCATGCACACGCCGACCAGCTGATTTTGGGGCCTTCTGGGCCCACCGGTAGTCAGGAAACAGGCTTTTTCTGGCCTCCGGGGGGCTGGGGAAGGCTGTTTTCGCCTTCCCCAGGCTCCTAGAAAGGCTCTGGAGCCTGGGGAGGGCAAAAAAATGGGTCTACCAGGCCCACCGTGCCATTGCATACCAAAAGCGGCGGGAGCGCGGGAGGGTTGCGCGCGGGGGAGCGGGGCGCATTGAATTATGGGTGTAGGCACAAACGCTTGCGACCCCCCACTCCCCCCGCTTTTGGCACGCGACGCCAAAAAGGTTAGCCATCACTGGTCTAAGATAGCTTTCCTTTAATCTGGTATTTCCTCCGAGCTGTGCTGGATTAGGAACCCCAGATTTTCAAGACAGGAGAGGTAAACCTGAAGGTGACTGATCATTTGAGGATAATATTTTATATGATGCATGGCATCTGTGAGCCAAGGAACTCTCTCCTTCTGATTCACCTTAAATGAACAATGCCAGAGTCAATGAATAGAACAGAGGTGGCGAACCTTTTAGTCACTGAGTGACAAACAGGTACGTGCTTCGCTTATGCGCAGCTCCTTCCCTGGATGCTGCACATGCAAATGCACCATCTGCAGACCTGCGCAGCTTTCACGCGGCTCCCCCATGTGCTGAGTGTGCAATTGCGCCATCTGCACATGCGCACAGCTTTCACATGCACCAACACAATCTGTGCATGCATGTGCTGCACGCAGGTACTCACATGCACAAATGCTCATGCCTGCACAGGAGAGCTCCGAAGACCAGCTGGGTCTCCGGAATTGCACGCATGCGCACCGGAGGCCCAAGCAACAGGTGGGGCATGTGCGCATACGCAGCTGGAGGTGAGTTGGGTGACAGCTCGCGTGCCCGGAAAGATGGCTCTGGGTGCCACCTCGGGCACGCGTGCCGTAGGTTTGCCATCACGGGAATAGAACAACAATACAATACAATACAATACAATAATTTTATTTCTATACCGCCCTTCTCCTGAAGGACTCAGGGTGGTGTCAGCCTATTAAAAGCACAAGACAAACATCAATTAAAATTATTTAAAATTATTAAATAATTTGGCTCAATTTAAAACCCCAGAAATTTAAAACACCCAATTTAAAATTATTATGTTGATAGCCCGGCCTGGCGGAACAACAGGGTCTTGAGTGCACAGCGAAATACCCGGAGGTCCGAGATCTTATGCACTTCCGGGGGCAGTTCATTCCACAGGGCTGGGGCTCCCACAGAGAAGGCCCTCCCCCTGAGTGTCGCCAGCCGACATAACTTGGCTGATGGCACCCTGAGGAGACCCTCTCTGTGGGAGCAAACTGGCCGATGGGAGGCTATTGGTGGCAGAAGTCGGTCTCGAAGGTACCCGGGTCCTATGCCATGGAGCGCTTTAAAGGTGGTGACCAACACCTTGAATCGCACCCGGAAGACCACTGGGAGCCAGTGAAGCTCGCGCAGGAGGGGTGTCACATGGGCACAATGAGTTGCGCCTATAACCACCAGCGCGGCCGCATTCTGGACCAGTTGGAGCCTCCGAGTGCTCTTCAAGGGGAGCCCCATGTAGAGAGCATTACAATAGTCCAGCCGGGAGATGACAAGGGCGTGAGTGACCGTGCGCAAGGTGTCCCGGTCCAGAAAGGGCTGCAATTGGTGAATCAGGCGAACCTGATAAAAGGCCCCCCTGGCCACGGCCGTCATATGCTCTTCAAAAGACAGCCGTGCATCCAGGAGGACACCCAGATTGCGAGCCCTCTCTGGGGGGCAAAGATACACCCCCCACAGAGTAAAGGAACAGTAAAGGAAAGGAAACTGCCAACAGTTAGCAGTTGGAAAGCACATAAAAAATGCAAGTAGAAAAATAAGGACCACCTTTGGTGGGAAGGTAACAGCGTTCCGTGCGCCTTTGGCGTTGAGTCATGCCAGCCACATGACCACAGAGACGTCTTCTGACAGCGCTGGCTCTTTGGCTTTGAAACGGAGATGAGCACCGCCCCCTAGAGTCGGGAACGACTAGCACATATGTGCGAGGGGAACCTTTAGCTTTACCTTTACCTTAGAGGAAAGGAACAGACAACAAGATAGAATTACATTTTCCTTTAAACCGTAACAGTCCATTTGCTCTTGCTTTCAAGAATGAAAATTCTCACCGAAGCATGGTGAGTTTACCCAAACCAAGAATAAACAAACAAGACAAAAACTGCTCGGCTGCTAGTGTGCTATCTATCAGCAAAAGTAATTGAGAGCTAATCACTTATTTAGAAATACATTTGCAAGTGTGGTTGAGTGTCTTTATTAAGAAGTAGAAGTTTTATATGCTTTGTAATTTGGTTGAAATATTGTATAGTATTGTAAACTAATAAAATCAGATTGCTGCCTGCTTGTCTGTGTAGTGCAGCTTTCTTCAATCAAGAGCACTTTCAGTTGTGCTTTAATAAATTCCATCATATACAACTTGCTAAACCAGGAGTAGCTGTTGTTACTGGTCTGATGCAACTACATACAGTCTTAAGAGTATTGGACATATAACCCAAGAGAATTGGACATAACTGCGGTAAGATAAAGGTTTCCCTGGCACATATGTGCTTGTCATTCCCGACTCTAGGGGGCGGTGCTCATCTCTTTTTCAAAGCCGAAGAGCCAGCGCTGTCCAAAGACGTCTCCGTGGTCATGTGGCCGGCATGACTCAATGCCAAAGGCGCACGGAACGCTGTTACCTTCCCACCAAAGGTGGTCCCTATTTTTCTACTTGCATTTTTTACGCGCTTTCAAACTGCTAGGTTGGCAGAAGCTGGGACAAGTAACGGGAGCTCACCCCGTTACGCGGCACTCGGGCTTCGAACCGCTGTTTCGATCGACAAGCTCAGCCACTGAGCCACTGCGTCCTTGTATATAACTGCGGTAGGAGATGTGATATGGCTGAGGCAAATCTTCAGCTTGATATGCTCAAATTGCCCAAATATCATTTCTCTTTGTGTTTCAAAGAACTTCTTGTTTAATAAAAGATAGACTGGAAAATAATCTTTGGTTCTGTTTTGCAAGATCACATTTTAGAAAGTGGGTAAGGAGCGAGGCTTGGCTTTGAAACATTGTTCTCAACATTTGGTGATGACCTTCTGGTGGTGAAGGGCTGAGGCTGGATATTCCAAGATCTCCTGGCATTGAATAACAAGATAAAAGAAGGGGGTGGTTTGGGGGAAAAACATTATCTGAAGATTAGGTGTGCAACATTCTGGATTGTTAGAAAATAGGCAATTGTTACGGTAGCTCATTTGCTCAGTTCACACAAAGATTCTTCTCTAAGAGTACTGGGATGTATGCCAAGCACATGTCCTGTTCAAAATATGAAGGATTTTAACTCTTCTAAATTGTTTTTTAAGACTTTCCCAAGGTGTCCTTCCATTCTGCAACTCCAAGACAGTTTCACACAACTGGAAATGCTCATTGTAAGAATTGATGTGCTGGGTGAAATGAAAAGTCTGCCTCACTCAAGATTCTCTTTCTAACGATAGATGTTCTGCCCCAGCTACGGACCCCAAAGAATGCAGCACGCACAAAGTCTGTACAAACCTTAGTTTACTAAAATAAAATCAGTTTTTTCTTCAAACAAAGGCAAGAATCCAAAGAATAAATAATCTTAATCTTACTATGGTTGGTAGAAAGCCCAGAAGCAATTTGCAAAGAACTAAGATCGAGGCACGAAGGTATGTGAACTAAGTTGTTCCTTGCAAATTGCTTCAGTTGGCGTTCTTCCTTAAATAGGCTAAGGGAGTGGCCAATTAGCCCCAAGACTTACTCTCGAGGAGACCTCCTCCTGAAGAGCCACTCCTGCCTTTTGGCAGCTCTGCGCGCCCGTGCATCGAGAAGAGGCTCCTCCTCTTCTTCCTTTTCACTTATGGAAGTTTCTGGAGGTTCTGAAGGCCCTGGCTGAATCCCCGCCTCTGGCACCACATCTTCTCCAGCCTCCTCATTGTCCGACTCAAGTGCCAGCTGCACAGACTGCTAGCACAGCACCACACCAGCCTCCTTGCTGTTTGAATAAGCTACTAGCTGCACAGGCCACGTACAAGCCACAACACTAGGTGATCAACAAACCCACAAGCAAAACGGCTCTCACACTTTGAAAGCAAGTAATAGCCTTTCATATTTCCAAGTCAAGCTAGAAAATCTTCTTTTTAAAATCCTGGAAAAATGCTTCCAAAGGGTTTACCCATTACTAAGCTACTCAGACTCTGTTGTGTCACAACGCAGCACGCTAGGTCGGTTGAAGATTGTAGCTGCAAACGCACAACACGCCAAGTTTGGATACTGCTAATCTTCATTAATTTGTGTGTCTGTGATGTGTGTTTGCACCTGTCTTAGCTTGTGCACACTTACCCTGTTTGACTAGCTGACAGTCTGTCCAGTGTGCTGTGTTAATGCAGGAAATGGGTGGATGGATTTATGTATTGTAGTTATAAGATTTAGATGACTTTCTATTTTTATACAATAATCCTAGGTGGCTGACAGCAAACTCAATCAAACAATAATATAAACGCGCTTTGTGAAGCAAACCATGTTAAGCAAATCTGGCGAATGTAGGTTATGGAAGGTCATTTTGGTCCATGTTCTTTAAGTCTCTACCTTATTGATCCGAGAGGGAATCTCAGTCTCAGGGCTCCACTGAATTTCATTAGAGATTCTGGTGCTTCTGTTAGATGGCAGCTCCCATCATTGTGTGGATTTTAGCTGCAATGGGATTTTGTGCTCCATTTAGTGTTGTTGAGGCATCCATGGTCAAACTACACAAATCTCTAAGTGAATAGGAATCAGCACAATCTTTACAGAGTGCAAAGTAAAGCACTCGGCTCACACACTTTGGAAACAAGTAATAGCCTTTCATATTTCCAAGTCAAGCTAGAAAATCTTCTTTTGAAAATCCTGGAAAAATGCTTCCAAGCATAGGGCTGGAGGCAGGGGTGAAATGCTTCCAGTTCGGACCGGATCACCCAATCCGGTAGTGATGGTGGCGGGTGGTTCGGAGAACCGGTAGCAAAAATCCCTGTGGGCCCCCTCCCCACCATGCCCAGCTGAGCCACACGATCATCAGAGGCTTTTTTTTTTTTACTTTTAAAAGCATTTTTTCTACAACCTCTTCCGCCAAAAATTGCTTTTAAAAGTTAAAAAAAAAAGCCTCTGATGATCGTGCAGCTCAGCTGGGATCATCAGAGGCTTTCCAAAGCATTTTTTTCTGCAACCTCTTCAGCCGAAGAGGTGGTAAAAAAAATGCTTTGAAAAGTCTCTGATGATCCCAGCTGAGTTGCCTGATCGGCAGAGAGGCATTTTTTAAAAAGCCTCTCTGCCGATCCCAGCTGAGTTGCCTGATCAACAGAGGCTTTTCAAAGCATTAGAAAAAATGCTTTGAAAAGTTAAAAAAAAAAAAAGTTGGCCACGCCCACCCATGCTCACATCACCCCCCCACCAAGCCACGCCCACAGAACCGGTAGTAACAAATTTTACATTTCACACCTGCCTGGAAGGGAGCTTGGAGGTCTTCTACTCCAACTACTTGCTCAAGGCAGGAGGCCTTATACCCGTGATGGCGAACCTATGGCACGTGTGCCAGAAGTGGCACGTGGTGTCCTCTCTGATGGCACATGGGCCATCGCTCCAGTTCAGCTTTGCCGCGAATACCCACACGCCTGCTGCCAGCCAGCTGGTCTTTGGGTCTCTGTCGTGCATGTGCAGGCGGGGCACATGCAGGGGGCCTCGTGCGCAAGTGCCGGGAGTGGGATGCATGTGGGGGCTGCGCATGCATGTGTGGGGTGGGGCACATGCACGGGGGCCGCAAATTGTATTTTGGGGGTTCGGGGTGGGGCGTGCTTTGGGCACTCGGTCCAGAAAAGGTTAGCCATCACTGCCTTATACCATCCTGGGCAAATGGTTGTCTACTCTATTGTTGAAACCCTCCAACATGGGAGCATCTACCACTCCGGTAGACTTTCAGCACATTTGAATGCATGCACATGATTTGTGTGCAGCTTTTTGCTTTATTCAAAATAAGACAATTGGATGTTAAAGAAATCTGATCAACAATGAGAACAGTTGGATAATGGCATCTCTCCTTCATTAGCAAGAAGTTATTTCTCAGTTGCTGTGCCTATTAATGGCATTTGGAATGGACAAGTAAATAAGCCAATCAGAAAGCGGCTAATGGGTTTGAAACTCCCTGGATTTTATATTCCCTCCCCTAACTGTCACTGTGACAGTATAAAAGGAGATTCCTGACAGAAAAACTATTATCAGTTAGTAGTCAGTTAGTTGTCAGTTAAAGGGCAGTTCTGCAGTCAGTATGCAGTTTAAAGGCAATTCTGAAGACAGTTAGTCATCAGTAAGTTGGCAGTTAGGAAAGTTAAGATTAGAGATCAGAGGTAGATCTGTTGTATTAAAAGACTCCTGAGGAAGAATAGCCAGAACTCTAATCACATAGAGTGATTATATATACATACATATGTGTGTGTGTGTGTGTGTGTGTGTGTATAGTTAATATTTCGGGTTTCTTCCCGTGTAATTGTGGATATATCCCTAAAAGGGTAGAAGCGACGTTTCGACAGAATCTCATCTGCCATTATCAGGCTTATGTGAGGAGTCTTTTGCTGTAACTGCCGTTACTATTTCAAATCTGGTGCTGGTAGTCTGAAATAGTAAATAGATTTGAAATAGTAACGGCAGTTACAGCAAAAGACTCCTCACATAAGCCTGATAATGGCAGATGAGATTCTGTCGAAACATTGCTTCTACCCTTTTAGGGATATATCCACAATTACACGGGAAGAAACCCGAAATATTAACTATACACACATATATACCCGTGAAAACTTACACACACACACACACACACACACACACACACACACACACACACACACACACACATATATATGTATGTATATATATGTCTATATATATATATCTGACAGAATATTTAAGAAAAGGAATGACATACTATTTACTATTTGAATAGATATTGTTTTTATTATTATGTAAATAAAAACAGTTTATTGTGAACTGCTAGTAAGTCTCATTTGTTATAGTAGATTGTTATAGAGATAAGGTTTGATGGTATATTGATTTAACCTCCACAACACAAGGCAAACACTGAATATCAATTCCTGCAGTGAGCAGAGAAGTTACTTCATAGATTCAATGCCTTCCTTCTTCCTCTGTGATTCTAACACTTTCAGAAGAAACTAAAACTTGAATTTACGCAACATTTACACTCTTACAATCAGCTGGGGAGGGATTAATTATCGAGAGCAAGAACTGAGCCTCCCTTACTTTGTTAGTGTAATAAGAAAGAACATGGAAAAATATTAACAATTGCATTTCCATCCAAAAGAGAACAATAATCTTTGTGCAATCATTAACTACTCTTACCCATCCTTCAATAGCTGAAGGAGGGACATCTTGACCTGCTGATTGTTTTTTTTTTTAAAAAAGCATGCACATTAATTTAGATTGTTTGGTGAAAACAAAAGGCAAATTAGTAATCCAGTAAAGAACTCGTAATGCACTTGAGTTAATTGGCAGCAGAATGTTTGTCGAGTAGCCAAATGAAGTGGCCTGCTGTAATCGTCTGATCAAAAGGATAATAATTTGTTTTCTCAGATGCTGGATGGCCAGCATCAAATTTGGGTAGCTTGACATGATAAGGAGGTGAGGATAGGGTTGACTTACAATGCATTGTAGAGAGAAAGAAGGACCTCTTCATTTTTTCTCCCAAAGGTGCTTTTTTAAAAGGCAACTGGACTTTGTTTTTCCTTGAAGACCTTTTGCTTCTCATCCAAGAAGCTTCTTCAGTTCTGACTGAATGGTAGAGGGTGGAAGGATTAAGTTCTGGAAAAAAAAATCCTCTCCTATGAATTAATTGTGCCCTCCTGCCTTAACAGTTTTCATGTTAACAATCCAGTAGAAATCTGATAGCCCATTTCCAAATCCTGGTGTCTCCCTTTTGAGGGGGTAGAATTTCTAACATTTCCAACCCATCTACAGTAGTGGCCAAAATTGTGGAAACCTTTTGGGAAAAGTGTATGTTTGAGGTTTGATGGCTAATAACACTACTTTTTTGGGGGGGGAATTTCAAGATAATCCTATTCCACTGCTGGAATGGCCTGGGAATAGCCCAGACCTTCACCCAATTGAAAATCGATGGAGCCGACTAAAGAAACGTGTTAGTCAGAAGCGACCCAGCAATAAAACCCAGTTAATAGAAGCCATCATTCAATCTTGGTTTCACATGATAACAGCTGCAGAACTAAAAGACTTGGTTCATTCCATGGGAAGACGTTGTAAGGCCGTAATTCATGCTAAAGGTTACCCAGTATTAACTGACATGGGGATAATTTTTGTATATCTCGTTTTTTTCTACGTTTCACTTTTCTTCTTTATACTGTAACTGCTATTCTAATAGCAAATCCTTCATGAAAGTTATTGCATGACATTCTTGATTCAATTATCTTTCCATTGATATATAATTTTATGGTACTACTCCCCCCCCCAAAAAAAGTGGTGTTATTGGCGAGTTTTAGAAAATACACTTTTCCCAAAAGATTTCCACAATTTTGGCCACTACTGTAATTTTTTAAAAATTAGGGCTGTAGAATAGGCCTGATTTAAGAAGATCTGTGTTTAAGACTCATATCAACATGCAAGCAGACATGCTTAAAACTTCCCGCATCTTTTTCCTTCGAAGTCTTTCACCCCCCTCCTTTCTCCAGTCCTCATTTAAATGTGTAGCTGGAAATGGGAGATTATTTTCACGATTTTTGTCTTTTGAGTGGCAGTGGCTGTGATGGGTGGTATCTGTTGCTTTAGGTTTCTCATTCATCTCTCATCAGTTTAATTCATTACATTCTTGAACTAGAGTAGTTTATAATATTTGATGTATTTGATGATAGTTGAGGGGTGGTAAGAGTAGTAGTCTTTTAGTACTTGTGGGACAGTCACAAAGAGGAAGGGATTGGCTCATTCTCAGAGGTGGGTTTCAAAATTTTTACCAAGGAGTTCTCTGCCCGGTTGCTGGGTGGGCGTGACCATGGTGGGCGTGGTCTAGTCAGCCTCCTGCACCATGAATGGGTGTGGGGGGGTATTTTTTCCCTCCCCGGGCTCCGGAGGCTTTCTTTGAGCCTCCGGGAGGGCAAAAACAGCCTCCCCAGGCTCCAGAGGTGCTCTGGAAGCTGGAAACGGCTTGTTTCTGGCCTTCCCAAACTTCTGGTAGGCCTGTTTTTCACCCTCCACAAGCCTCCATGCTCGCCCTGCACTTCCCTGCATCCAAAACGGGCCGCGTGGGGACTCCTGGGAGGGGCAGGGAGGGGTGGGCGGGGTGGGGTGAGGCCAGCCAGGAGTGGGGGTTCTCCGAACTGCACAGAATCTTAGCTAGAGGTTCTCCTGAACCCCTATGAACCCCCAGCAGCCCACCGCTGCTTATTCTCCAAAGCACCTGAAGGCAGGACAAAAAGCAACAGATGGACACTGATCAAGGAGAGATCCAACCTAGAAGTTAAGGATAATTTCCTGACACTGAGAACAATTAATCAGTTGAAAAGCTTGCCTTCAGAGATTCTGGATGCTCCACCACTGGAGGCTTTTAAAGTAGAAATTGGACAGCCATTTATCTAAAATGGTATAGAGTCTTCAGCCATGGTCCTCCCTTCCAACCTTATTATTCTACGTTCTATGTTTTTTTTTTCCTGTTTACATTTAGATTTGTGTGCATTTTTTATTACCTATTTCTTCACTCACACTATGTTGGTCTATGACTGTGATGGAGATTTGAAATGATTTGATTTGAGCTTCATGCATACACATTTTATTTCCTTTGCAATTTTGTCTTGTGGTCGTCGTTTTTGTGACAATTGTACCTAATATAATTTCTGCAAATTACTTATGTGCACAGTGTACATTATGTGCACTTTGGCGCAGACATTCTAATAGATTTGCTTTTAAACCTGACAAATTGCACAGCAAAACTCAGAAAATTGTTTTTTTTTTTTAATAGATAACTGAATTTAAGTTTGTGTAGTGGCTCAAAAACACAAGAAGCTTGCATTCCATTCCTCCTGTCCTCCCCTACCCCATTCCTCCTAGAGATTATTTCATGTCAAAACATCTAAAGAAAAAAAAAAACTGAATTTTCCTGACTGGATGAAAAGAAAACAAAGCAATCAGTGAAAGGATGGAAATTCAAGTGGAATATATTAACACCTGGATCTGCTATAAAATCCATGAATGAGATAAAGCGATGGCATTTGGCAGCATCTTAAGGCAAAGCATGGAAGGATGGTTTTTCAACTTTTAAGAAGGAAAATTCCAGTTAAGTATTAAGAACCCGTCCCTCCTAATAAGAGTAATTAGGTAGTAGACACAATAATTAAGGTTAGGTTCCTGGCAGCTCAATCATGGATATTTGAATCTGAAGAATTGGGCTTGATGGTCTCAGTGTGTCCCTATCTAATTCAATGATTCTATGTTGCTTTGGAATCTCTTTTTACCAATCCCTGAAGCACTTTGAAATTGAATACAAGCTGTCCATATTCTCAGAAGTAAATTAATAATGCACAAAGAGAACTTCCAACTTTCTTCAACCCCTTCCTCGCAATAATGACTGTAGCAGTGCTATTCAACCTGGAAAATTAAGTCACTGGGCTCAAAGTAAAAAGAAGATTGCTCACCTTAATCCAGCAACTAGGGAGGGAAAAAATTGCTCCAACGCCTTCTAAAAGCTGAGTCCCATTTCTTCCTGCTTGGAATTAAAATGAGATGCACACTCCGCTTTGTACTCCCAAAAGATGTTTATTTAGAGTAACACTCCGAGAGACGTTTATTTTGAGACTAACAATTTCTTTGGCTTCCAAAAAAGGGAACCTGCGCATTGTGTTGAATGCATCATTTATTTATTTTATTTTATTAGTCATATTTCTATGCCGCCCACGCTCCGAGGACTCTGGGCGGCTTACACCAAAGACAGTATGCTAAATAGCGTATTGTCCCCAACAATCTGGGTCCTCATTTTACCCACCTTGGAAGGATGGAAGGTTGAGTCAACCTTGAGCCGGTGAGATTTGATCTGCTGATCTGCTGAACTAGCAGCCAGCTGAAGTAGCTGCAGTACTGCACTCTAACCACTGCGCCACCTCGGCTCATCACCCAGGATCCCTTCAACGCAACAGGTTAAGCAGCCCCAAGGGGCACTTCATTAAAAAATGAAGCAAGGTGATGTTCTATTCGAATCCTCATGCTTGAAGGACACAGTATTAGGATTGTACAAGAAAATCTCAACCTGACTTATGTAGGCATCTAGTAAATGAAGCAAGGTAGCTCAGAAACTAGATGTGCTACCCAACAAAGTGAAGAGCTTATGATGGCTTTGCTAAAAAAAGCACAGGGAAGAATTCTACCTTCGACAGGTATTAGAGTGGCTGTTTCACATAACCCCCTACATCTTTTCCAGGGTCATTTCAGTCCATACAATCTCCCCATTGGAATTATCTGTGTCATGAGAAGCTGTTTAGAAGCTACCAAAACCTAAACTAATGTAGACTATAAAGCAGCAAGACATGAAAATGGAAACTTTGTTATACATCAAATCAAAGAAACCCCAATTTTTCTAGTATGGCAGCCAATTCATGAAGTTTCAGGTGTACCAGGACTGGGTTTACACCTTAAGCTGAACTAGGGTTTGTTTAGTGCATAGTTGTTTTGAATACACCATGATTGTCTAGATCAGTGTTTCTCAACCTTGGAAGCTTGAAGATGGGTGGACTTCAACTCCCAGAATCTGGGTGTTGAAGTCCAACCATCTTCAAGCTACCAAGGTTGAGAAACACTGGTCTAGATTCACATTTTACAAGAGACTACCTATCATGGCTTGTACATCATAACGATTCATCCAATACATGAAATCAGGGATGCACAATCTGAGATCTCTGAGGACTGTAACGGATGCCACAATGGGAAGACAGCTTACAGCCTGAAAAATAGCTACAGCTGAACCCCACATTGAAACCAAACTAACTACATTGTACAACGTGAGAACCCAATCAGCATTTTCCAACACATTATCTGCCATCATGTTACTCTTTCAGGTGGTGCTCAAGAAACGCATATCCATTGAACATGATTCAATTTAAAAGGAAGCAAGTCCTTATATGCCAGGGTGACACCTGTGGACCTGCGGGCTGAATCTGGCCCGCGGGGTGGACCCTGGAAACAGCAAAGGACTGACTCATGGTGCAAGCAAAAACGGAGCTCTGCGGCCCTCCTGAGCTCTGTTTTTGGCTGAGATGGCATCCTGCAGCCCTCGGCCAGCAAAAATAGAGCTCAGTGGGGGGCTCCCCTGTCCCCGAGTTCTGGTTTTGCTATCAGAGGGCTGGAGGCCTTTGCAGCCAAAAATGGAAATCGAACTGGCCACGCCTACCCTGGCCATTCCCTCCCAGCCCCCCCCCCCCGAGGTCAAACATAACCCTGATGAGACCCTCAATAAAATCGAGTTTGACACCCGTTATGTGCCAAATTGCATTAATGGTGGAGGCTCCAGGTCGAAAAAGACTGATAAAACTGCTATGTTGTCTGATTCTAACTAAGGCTGAAACCTGGCGTCTTTGTTATTATCACTCTCCAGAGTTATTAGTTTATTCTGGAAAGTGGTGCTTTGGGCTTTCATGTTTTAATGCATTTGTCAGGGTGCCATAATTCTTTCACTACCTATGTTAATGGGTGTGTGCAATTGCCTAACATGGAGGAAATAGAGAGAACTATCATATTGCATTCGTGACTGTTCTTTGGATCATCCCTCAGCATGGATAGTGAGAAGAGGACACCCAGCAGCGACTCTAGAAACAGCAGAGGAAACAGGTTGACCCAGTCTCTGCAAAGCAGGGGTGAAATCCAGCAGGTTCTGACAGGTTCTGGCGAACCGGTAGCGGAAATTTTGAGCAGTTCGGAGAACCGGCAAATTCCACCTTTGGCTGGCCCCAGAGTGGGGTTGGGAATGGAGATTTTGCAGTATTCTTTCCCTGGAGTGGAAATGGAGATTTTGCAATATCCTTCCCCTGCCACGCCCACCAAGCCATACCACGCCCAATAAGCCCACAGAACCAGTAGTAAAAAAAATTGGGATTTCACCACTGCTGCAAAGCCTACCTGGGCAATCGATTTCATGGTAGCAAAGTTAATGGGGAGTGGGTGATGGTGGTGGATGAAGACATACAAATCCCTGAGAGACCTGGGCCACTGACAGCATTATTTACCAAAAGACTGGGGTCCAACCATTCAGATAACATAAATACGGATTGTACTGATAGGTGTGGTATACAGAAAGTGCTAGAGTAGCCCTAGAGAAATGGTTCTCCCTGAAGGCTGGGAGAGGTGAGTTCTTCTCAAGTTCTCCAAGCTCAGAGGCCAGCTGTTTCCTCTTGGTCTTATATCTTCTGTTCTGGAACCAGATCTTCACTTGGGTTTCGGTGAGCTTCAGGTTCTTGGCGAGGTGGGCTCGCTCAGGGGCAGAGAGGTATTTCTGGTGGCTGAACTTCCGTTCGAGCTCAATGACCTGGCTGTGGGAGAAGGCCGCCCGCGAACGCTTCAACTGTTTGGGTGTCCTCATGAAGGGTTTGGAGGAAGGCTCACAGTTTGGCTGATGGGCGTCTGGATCTAGCAGGCGGGGAAAAAGATGGATATAACTTCAACAATGGCTCTTCAGAAGAGGACAGTTTCACTTGACATCACTCAAGAGGATAAGATGGAATAAATAAACATATGAATACTGAAGTTGCACCTTGCATAAAGGTAAAGGGAAAGGTTCCCCTTACCCATATGTGCTAGTCATTCCCGACTCTAGGGGGCGGTGCTCATCTCCGTTTCAAAACCGAAGAGCATGCGCTGTCCGAAGACGTCTCCGTGGTCAAGTGGCCGGTATGACTCAATGCCAAAGGCGCACGGAACGCTGTTACCTTCCCACCAAAGGTGGTCCCTATTTTTCTACTTGCATTTTTTATGCGCTTTCAAACTGCTAGGTTGGCAGAAGCTGGGACAAGTAACGGGAGCTCACCCCGTTACGTGGCACTAGGGATTCGAACCGCTGAACTGCCGACCTTTCAATCGACAAGCTCAGTGTCTTGGCCACTGAGCCACCACGTCCCTTACATGCCATACCATAATTCTGTTGGTTTAATTTAGCATGTTGGCCAACCCACTCAAAGGGGTTTCATTGAGTAGCCAACTGTGGTTAGGCTATACTAGTTCAAAGTGAATACTAAGCCACGAATAAACACTTCTGTTTGATACACACTGTGGGAAAGTGTGTAGAAAAATCCTTGCCTTCTGCTCTACTGTTCTATAGGTCTTTTACAAAACATATGTATAGGTTTCTCACATTATTAGTTTGAATAACACTAGCACTTCTATGCTATCTGGTGGCAATTGTATGAGATGAAGTTGCTAAATCATAGACCCGTGATGGCGAACCTATGGCACGCGTGCCATAAGTTGCATGCAGAGCCCTCTCTGCAGGCACACCAGCCGTCGCCCCAGTCCAGCTCCACCACGCATTGGTGCGCACCTCCCACCAGCCAGCTGGTCTTCGGGTCTCTGCCGCGCAGGGTGGGGGCTTCACTGATCTCTGCAGTTTCCCCCCCAGAGCGCTCTACCTTTCTCCTCCCAGCGTGCTCTAGCTTTCTCCTGCATTCCTGCCACCCATGCCTTCCCCGATCTGCGCAGTTTCTCCTCCGCATGCCCAGGCTTTCTCCTCCATTCCTACCTCCTGTGCCTTCCCTGATTTCTGCAGATTCCACCCTCTGCAGGTGCCTCTCCGTGGCAGAAGTGGAGGAGAAAGCCTTGGCGCACTGGAGGAAGAAACTAGGCAGATTGGGGAAGGCACGGGAGGCAGGAATGGTGGAGAAAGCCTGGGGCCGCGGGACGGGGGGGAGAGAACCTGTGCAGATCGTGAGGCCCCCCCTGTGCCCCGTTTTGGGCCTGAAAAGCCTACTGCACCAACCTAGAAGCCACAACGGGGGCCGGGTGGGGCTAGGGTGCATGCATAGGGGGTACATACGCAGGGAACACACACACATGCATGGCGTGTATACACGGGGATGGTTGCATTGCATTTGGGGGATTGGGGCACGCAGAAATAATGAAAAAAATTCTGACAATTGATCAGTGGAATACCTTGCCTATCAGAGTTGTAGGTACTCTATCACTGGAGGTTTTCAAAAATAGACGTCACAACCATTTGAGGTCTTTTCCAGCCGTATGATTCTATGTTCTATGCAGGGGTGGGCTTTAAAATTTTTAGCAAGGGGTTCTCTGCCCGGTTGCTGGGTGGGCATGGCCATTGTAGGCATGGCTTAGTCGGCCTCCTGCACCACGGTGGGAGGGGAGGGCTTTTTTGCCCTCCCCAGGCTCTGGAGGCTTTCCTCAAGCCTCCGGGAAGGCGAAAACAGCCTCCTCAGACTGCGGAGGCCCTCTGGAGGCCAGAAATGGGTCCAAACATCCGGTAGGCCTGTTTTTAGCCCTCCCCAAGCCTCCGTGTGTGCCCGTGCAGGCATTTGTGTGTGTGTGTGCCTGGCCTAACTCTCCTTTTTTAAATTTTTAATTCGTTTGATTTTATAAATTGGGTGTTTTAATCTGTGTTTCGGCCAAAATATTTAATAATTTTAAGGGACTTTTAATATTTGTATTATCTGTATTTTATCTTGGCTGTTCACCGCCCTGAGTCCTCCGGGAGTAGGGCGGTATAGAAATTTGATTAATAAATAAATAATAATAAATAAATAAATAAATTTACCTGCATCCAAAATGGGCCGCGTGGGGACTCCTGGGAGGTTGGGGCGGGCAGGGCCAGCCATGAGTGGGATTTGGGGGTTCTCCGAACTGCACAGAATCTTAGCTAGAGGTTAGCTAGATAAACAGCCCACCCTGATTCTATCACTAAACCATGGCTCACACGTACAATTATCATGTTGATCAGGATCTTGCAAATCTTGTAAACAAGGTTGGGCAGTTAATGGTTGGACGAGAAGCCATCAGAAAATCTCAGGCCTGTGGGCTAGTTTGCAAAAATACCAAAAAAAAAAAAAATGGTTCTGCAAAGAAAACTCCGCGGCGATGCCCATGAATTTGACAGGAGTTGGACTCACAACACACAGCGTTTTTATCTCGACATGGACGTTTATTTAACTTTCTTTGATAGATTCCTTTTCCATGACTTTTAGCAACTTCATCTCATACAATCACACCAGGTAAGTACTGTATGATATTAATGCTAGAATGATTCAAATTGAAAAGGTGGAAAAATATTTATGACTTATACCTATATTTTGTAAAATCTCTATAGAGCAGTACAGGAGAAGATAGATAAGCATTTGTTTGCAAAGTTTACTAGCGGATCTTTTGCTGTTTTTTTTTTTTAATTTTAATATGGAGAACAATTTGGCGAATAGTTTCCATAAATGCAGTTTGAAGTCTACCAGCATTGGCCTCCATCCCATCACTTTTGTATGAACGTATTTAATTTATATAGCTGACTATCTCAAAACATTGTCAACCAACAGTCATAAAACAATTCAAACTGTTAAAACTCAATACAACAACAACAACAAAAAAGAAAGTAAATACAAATAGCAACCAAGATAGTATCGATTAAAGGAAAGTGAAACATCTACAATTTTTTTGACCACAGAGGATTCTTTAGATCTGGGCATGCATCCTACAAGTTGACCACTTCATAATGGGACCCTTTTCTCCAAAGAGAGCACAACGGTTCTTCTGGACATATTTATCATCCCTAACACACAAAAAATCTACAATTTTTTGACTACAGAGGATTCTTTAGATCTGGGCATGCATCCTACAAGTTGACCACTTCATAATGGGACCCTTTTCTCCAAAGAGAGCACAACGGCTCTTCTGGACATATTTATCATCCCCAACACAAAAAAAATCTACAATTTTTTGACCACAGAAGATTCTTTAGATCTGGGCATGCATCCTACAAGTTGACCACTTCATAATGGGACCCTTTTCTCCAAAGAGAGCGCAATGGCTCTTCTGGACATATTTATCATCCCCAAAACACAAACCCTACAAGAGATGCTGAGAAATAAGAAGTCACCTCAATTTGTCCACCAGTCATGAACAGAGTCTGAACAC
This sequence comes from Pituophis catenifer annectens, assembly GCF_029215685.1. Taxonomy (NCBI): domain Eukaryota; kingdom Metazoa; phylum Chordata; class Lepidosauria; order Squamata; family Colubridae; genus Pituophis; species Pituophis catenifer. The sequence goes on from NW_027256892.1 coordinate 2,637,055, forward strand.
AACTTCCTCTATTTCTTTTCTAAGGCTCTAAGGGTGACAAATAGCACTGTTCCAATATCTCAGGGGCTGCCACAAAGAAGAGAGAGTCAACCTATTCTCCAAAGCACCTAAAGGCAGGACAAGAAGCAATGGATGGAAACTAATTATGGAGAGGGCCAACCTAGAAATGAGAGATTTCCTGACAGTGACAGCAATTAAGCAGTGGAACAAAAACATTCAGAGAACCTGAATACCTAAAATTTAGTGCCTCGTGCAAAAGTGGCTTCTATGTTGTATAGAACAGGGGTCTCCAACCTTGGCAACTTTAAGACAGGCGGTTTTTAAGAAGGGACTGGACAACCATTTGTCTGACATGGTATATAAGGTGTCCTATTCAAGTGGAGGTTGGACCAGAAGATCTCCAAGGTTCCTTCCAACTACATCATTCTATTATCTGATGTTCTACACCAGGGGTCTCCAACCTTGGCAACTTTAAGACTTGTGGACTTCAACTCCCAGAGTTCCTCAGCCAGCAAAACTCTAGGAGTTGAAGTCCACAAGTCTTAAAGTTGCCAAGGTTGGAGACCCCTGTTCTATACAACATAGAAGCCACTTTTGCACGAGGCACTAAGTTTTAGGTATTCAGGTTCTCTGAATGTTTTTGTTGCGGGGACCCTCGCCAATACATCAAGTTCTGAGACAACGTAGAAGGACATTTGTGTTGAAATAGGATGACCAAAAAAAGAGAAGGTATGACAGGTTCTGTTAAAAGGGTTAGTCGGAAAAGATGCTCCCACGGTCCAGTTTTTTTCCTCCCCCCCTTTATCTATCTATCTATCTATCTATCTATCTATCTATCTATCTATCTATCTATCTATCTATCTATCTATCTATCTATCTATCTATCAATTAATTAGTTTAATTTATATGCCGCCCTTCTCCGGAGACTCAGGGCGGCTTACAATGCTTTTAAGCAATAGCCTTCATACTTTTGTATATACCTAGCACCCATTTAACCGGCCGTGGGGGAGAAAACAGAGGCAGGGATCCAGAGGTGGAAGATCCGTGTTCAGGATGTCGTGAGAACCCGGCACTTTGCAGGAACCGAGAGCGTTTGCATCCTTACCTGTTGCATCCGTCTCGGAAACTCGGGGGGCTCCGAGAGGGAGGAGAGGGTCGCTCGGCGCGCTCTCCCCGGGAGAAGCTCCGTTGGGGCGATGGTGGCGCGAGGACTTGCCTGCCTTCGGCTCCGCGCTGGAAGCCTCCCCGGCGTCGTTTTTGCGCAGGATGTCCTGGATGAGAAACGAAGTCAATGGCTTGGGAGGGGGACCCACGACGACCCCACCGCCCCCATCTGCGGGCAGAGGCAGCCGGGGCGGGCGAGCGCTGGGGGAAAGGCGCTGCTGGGCGCTCTGCATCAGCCTCGGGCGCTGCGCGTAAAAAAAGTTTGGCAAGCTCGTCCGGTGAGGTTTCCCCCAGCACGTCGGGAGGGTCGCTTATGTAGCTGGGCGGAGGGGCGGTGAGCCCTCCTCGCTGGGGATTGGTGCCTCCGGGTCCGAGGTACGCCTCGTGGGCTTCTCCACCCAACAAGCCGGCCACCCCCCCGATGACCTCCGCCGTGCGCTTCGGGCCCGGCGCGTCTCCACTTTCCCTGCCTCCTTCCTTCTTTCTTTTCTTGCGCGAGATGCTCTGCAAGGAATGGTCCTCGAGGCAGCGCTACTACCGGTAGTAGTATTTTATAAGTCAACGCACTGGCCAAGTTCAGGTGCGCGCTTCTCTTCGGACTGAAAGGGAAGGCCACTCCAACCTCTCGGGTGCCTACTCCAGCCTTCCCCCCAAGTGGGTGCCCTGCGGTTTATTTTTTATTTATTTATTTATTTATTTATTTATTTATTTATTTATTTATTTATTTATTTATTTATTTATTTATTAGTTTATTAGTTTATTAGTTTATTTATTTATTTTTTAAATTTTTATACCGCCCCCCTCTCCCGAAGGACTCCGGGCGGTGAACAGCCCAAATTAAAAACACACAATACAAACATTAAAATACTAGAAAACGAAATTAAATTTATCTTTGGCTTCCCCAATTTAAAACCCCTTACTCATAAAATTCCCCAATTAAAAGATTTTTAACCCAGCCCGGCTTGCTGAAATAAAAAAAGTCTTCAGTTTTGAAATAAAAAAGTCTTCAGTCTTCATAAATCAGTTTGATTTATATGCCGCCCTTCTCCGGAGACTTAGGGTGGCTTACAATGCTTTTAAGCAATAGCCTTCGTACTTTTGTATATACCTGCTTAGTAGGGCTTTTTGCCCCCCCCAAGCTGTGTTCTATTTTATACAAAGTCAGCTTATTGCCCCCACAAACCGGGTCCTCATTTTACCTACCTCGGAAGGATGGAAGGCTGAGTCAACCTTGAGCCTGGTGAGAATTGAACTCGCAGTAATTGCACGCAGCTGGCAGCTAAATACTACTTTAACAATGGTTTAGTCCACTGCGCCACCAGGCTCTTGTGGGACTTCAAGATCGCGATGGGCTGGGAGGTCAGGTTACACCTATCCAGAGGTGGAAGTCTCGGGGAGGTTGCCCTCTGCTCAGGGGTCACTCAATCCAGTGGTGAAATCCACATTTAAAAAAAAAAACTACTGGTCCTGTGAGCGTGGCTTGGTGGGCGTGGCAGGGAAGGATACTGCAAAATCCCCATTCCCACCCCACTCCAGGGGATGGATATTGCAAAATGTCCATTCCCACCCCACTATGGGGCCAGCCAGAGGTGGTATTTGCCGGTTCTCTGAACTACTCAAAGTTTCCGCTACTGGTTCTCCAGAACCTGTCAGAACCTGCTGGATTTCACCCCTGAGTAAGTCCTGTTGACCTCAGTGGGTATTCTCTGGTCCCATTGTGGGAGCTTCATCACTTTAGACTATCAAGAAGAGATTGGACTGCCATTTTGTTGCTTGTATCCTTACAATTTATAGTGATATTGTTTCCTAATTGCTTATTTGTTCCCTATGACTATCATTAACTGTTGTACCTTATGATTCTTGACGAATGTATCTTTTCTTTTATGTACACTGAGAGCGTATGCACCAAAGACAAATTCCTTGTGTGTCCAATCACACTTGGCCAATAAAGAATTCTATTCTATTCTATTCTATTCTATTCTATTCTATTCTATTCTATTCTATTCTATTCTATTCTATTCTATTCTATTCTATTCTATTCTATTCTACTCTACCCTACCCTACTCTACCCTACCCTATTTTACCCTACCCTACCCTACCCTACTCTACTCTACTCTACTCTACTTCCATTCCATATTCTATTCTATTCTATTCTATTCTATTCTATTCTATTCTATTCTATTCTATTCTATTCTATTCTACTCTACTCTACCCTACCCTACCCTACCCTACCCTACCCTACCCTACCCTATTTTACCCTACCCTACCCTACCCTACCCTATTCTACTCTACTTCCATTCCACATTCTATTCTATTCTATTCTATTCTATTCTATTCTATTCTATTCTATTCTATTCTATTCTATTCTATTCTATTCTATTCTATTCTATTCTATTCTATTCTATTTGTCAGAAATGGTGTAGAGTCTCCTGCCTGGGGAGGAGGGTTGGACTAGATGACCTGCAAGATCCCTTCCAATTCTGTTCATCTATTAAAAATCTTATCCTAAGTCTAGCTGGGCTGAGAGAAAGACCTTGATGCTTCACCTGGAGTTCAGGGTGGAATTTCCAAACCAACGGCCATAGATTTGCAACTTCTCTTGGGCTAATCACAAAAAGCACCCCATTCCTCAATCTTACATTTACCCAGATTTTTTTTTTCCTGGCAGAATATCTTTGGCATTGGCCTCTAACTCAAAAATAAGAGCAGGTGCTTGCTTTTCAGATATCCTTATGTTGGGGAAAAAAACCCCCAAACCCAATGTTTTGTTTCAAGGATGCTTTTGAAAAATTCATTTTCATTTACGGTAATTATTTTTTTAAAAAATATAATTAAAAACATCTTTGCACAGCCCTTCACCTTCTGAGCCCCTCCAGATCCATCGGACTACAATGCCTATTGTCCCCATTGGCATGTCCTTCACACTGACTGAAGATGATGGGAGCTATAGTCGAGCATTGTGAACCCAACACAATGGAGAGCTTATTTTTGTGTTTCTGTAGGAAGCGGCAGTTCTACAGCGACAACTTAAGTGTTACAGCAACAAATCTGGAAGCGAGATAGATGGTATATACATGCAATAAATAAAAAAAACTAGCTGCGTTCTCCAAAGTTAGAATAGAATAGAACTGGAAGGGATCTTGGAGGTCTTCTAGTCCAGCCTTCTGCTCAAGCAAGAGAACCTATACCAGTGATGGCTAACCTTTTTGTCATCGCGTGCCAGTAGGGGGGGCAGGGGAGGTTCGTGCATGTCTGTGCCCACACCCATAATTCTATGCGCGCCGCCCTGCGCAAGCATGCAAAATCCCCCCTCCCCCCACTCCTGGCACACGATGGCCAGGTAGGCCCGTTTTTCTTTCTCACCTTGCTCCAGATCCTCTCTATGCATCTGGGGAGGACGAAAACAGCCTTCCCCACCCTCTCCGAGGCCCTCTGGAGGTCTGAAACAGCCCATTTCCCAACTCTCTAGGAGTCTCTGAAGGCTGGGGAAAGCAAAAAATGACACTTCCTGTCTCACCGGAAGTTGGGAAATGGGCCCTTTCAGGCCTCTGGAGGGCTTTCGAGGGAGTGGGGAAGGCTGTTTTCGCCCTTCCCAGATGCATAGAGAGGATCTGGAGCCAGGTGAGAAAGAAAAATGGGCCTTCCCCACCCCACCCAGGCCCTCCGGAGGCAGGAAACAGCCTGTTTCCCTACATCTGGTGGGCCCAGAAGGCCCGAAAATCAGCTGCCAGCGCACGCATACGAACCAGAGCTGAGCTGGCGTGCCCACTGATATGGCTACATGTGCCATCTGTGGCATGCGTGCCCTAGGTTGGCCATCACGGACCTATACCATTTCAGATAAGTGATTGTCTGGTCTCTTCTTAAAAACCTCCAGTGATGGAGTGATTTCTTAAGGCAAGCTGTTCCATGGGTTAATTGTCCTCACTGTTAAGAAGTTTCTCCTTAATTCCAGGTTGCTTCTCTCCTTGGTTAGTTTCCAACCATTGTTTCTTGTCTTGCCTTCTGGTGCGTTGGAAAACAATTAGACCCCCTCCTCTTTGTGGCAGCCTCTCAAATACTGGAATACTGCTATCATGTCCCCCTCTCCTAGTCCTTTTTTTCTCTAGACTAGCCAAAGCCCAATCCTGCAACCGTTCTTCATATGTTTTGGTCTCCAGGCCTCTTAGATCATCTTAGTTGCTCCTCTCTGAACTTTTTCCAAAGTCTCAACGTCTTTTATGTAGTTTGGTTGCCATTAATCTGTTGAGTAGTATAGTCCAATACTGTCATCTTTATATATTTATTTTATTGTTGTTATTAAATTTTTATGGCGACCATCTTCCCTACAACATGATTCTTGAGCCTGTGTATATCACTGGACCGTGAGATGTCCTGTTTACTAGGTAGGACATACTTTACCACTGAGCAATAGTTCAGGTTGGCACAAATTGAGGAAGGCAGATAAATGCATTTCAATTGGAAATAAGCTCCACTGATTGCAGTGTCTTTATTTCAACATTAAGATATGTCCTCGTCACTTCCTGTCTGGACTATTGTAATGCTCTCTACATGGGGCTCCTCTTGAGGAGCACTCGGAGGCTCCAACTGGCGCAGAGTGTGGCCGCGCGGGTGGTTATGGGAGCGACGTGGCATTCCCATGTAACACCTCTCCTGCGCGAGCTGCACTGGCTCCCGGTGGTCTTCCGGGTCCGCTTCAAGGTTTTGGTTATCACCTTTAGAGCGCTCCATGGCTTAGGACCTGGTTATCTACGGGACCGCCTGCTACCACCAATAGCCTCCCACCGGCCAGTACGCTCCCATAGAGAGGGGCTCCTCCAGGTGCCGTCGGCCAAACAATGTCAACTGGCGGTCTCTAGGGGGAGAGCCTTCTCTGTGGGGGCACCTATGATCTGGAACGAGCTCCCCCCGGAGATACGGAGGATCCCGGATCTGTGCACCTTCCGTCGCGCGCTTAAGACTTTCTTATTTCATCAAGCTGGCCTGGCCTAAATCTTTTCCCCTTTTAAATGTAAATTTTAATTTGTTTTTAAATTATTGGGTATTTTAAATTTGTCTCAGCCAAATTATTTAATTCGTTTTTATTCTATTTTAAATTTTTGTATTTATGTGTTTTATTCTGTGGCTGTTCACCGCCCTGAGTCCTTCGGGAGTAGGGCGGTATATAAATCCAATAAAAACAAACAAAACATAAAACAAGATAGAAGATGATTCTTTCTTTCTCTTTCAAAACGGGAGAATTTTTTAGATCTTGATAAGAATATGGTACCATAAAGGAGCATATTTGTAGCTCAGGATTGAAAGGAGGGGTCCTTGATGTTCTCTGAGCTTGGTTGTTTTCTTGCAGATGTTTTATTACCTAACTAGGTAACATCATCTGTGCTAGAAGGGAGTGGGGTTTGTGGAGTGGAAGAGGAGGAAAAGAGGAGGGAGGAGGAGGAGGAGGAGGGAGAGGAAGAAAAGGACTGTGTGGAGTCCTTGGTGCTCTCTGAGTTTGGTGGTTTTCTTGCAGAAATTTCATTACCCATTTAGGGAACATCAATGCTAGAAGGGAGGAGGAGGAAGAGGAAGAAGTAGAGGAGGAAGAAATGGACTGTGGGGTCCTTGGTGCTCTCTGAGCTTGGATGTTTTCTTGCAGATGTTTCATTACCTAACTAGGTAACTGTGCCCTACGCACAGTTACTCATGCGCTAGTCACCTCCCGTATTGACTACTGTAACGCTCTCTACATGGGGCTGCCCTTGAGGACCACTCGGAGGCTTCAGCTGGTACAAAATGCAGCCGCGCGGGTTGTGATGGGAGAATCCCGATACTCCCATGTAACACCCCTCCTACGCGACTTGCATTGGTTGCCGGTTGCCCTCCGGGTGAGATTCAAGGTGCTGGTGATGACCTATAAAGCCCTACATGGCTTAGGCCCAGGATATTTGGCGGACCACCTGCAGCCAGCAACAACTTCCCATCGCCCGGTTCGCGCCCATAGGGAGGGCCTGCTCAGGTTGCCGTCGGCTAGACAATGTCGGCTGGCGGCCCCCAGGGGTAGAGCCTTCTCTGTGGGCACGCCCGCGCTCTGGAATCAACTCCCCTTGGAGCTCCGGCTGGCCCCTGACCTTCGCACTTTCCGCCGCGAATTAAAAACTTGGTTATTCAAATCCCCCAGCCTGGACTGATGGGGTTTTATATGGGTTTTTAACTTTTATCTGGTTTAATTAGGTATTTTAACTTTGTACTATGGTTATTGTGGATTTTATTGTTGTGAGCCGCCCTGAGTCCATTGGAGATAGGGCGGCATATAAATTAAATAAAATAAATAAATAAAATAAATAACATGAACTGTGCTAGAAGGGAAGAGGACTTGTGGGGTGGAAGAGGAGGAAGGAAAAAGGAGGAAGGAGGAGGAGTAGAAGGAGGAGGAGGAGGAGAAAGAGGAGGAGGAGGAGGAGGAGGAGGAGGAAAAAAGGGGTGGGTTCTATTTATCTTTACTACCAGTTCGCAATGGGAGTGCACGCGCAGAAGCTTCTCTGCATGCGCAGATCACCGATGATGACGTCGTGGCGGGTGAACGGAGCCTCCTGCCAGTTTTACTACCGGTTCTATAGAACTGGACCGAATGGGGGCAACCCACCACTGGAGGAAAAGGATTATGGGGTCCCTGGTGGTCTCTGAGCTTGGATGTCTTCTTGCAGATGTTTCATTACCCAAACTAGGTAAGATGTTACCTAATTCGGGTAATGAAACATCTGCAAAAAAACAACCAACTCAGAGAGCATCAAGGTCCCCTCAAGATCTCAAGTAGGAGATCTATATATTTTCTATTTAAGCTTCCTTTGAGGGAGCAGTCCTCATAAATTCAAGACTATCTCCCTTTCTGGTGGGAAGGCTCTTCATCCAGCCCAAAATAAACATGCAGAAAATGCACTTTTAAAAGCCAGATGTAGGAATGGTCTTCCCACCAGGGAAATGGCCGGAGAGGACCTCCTTCAAGAATGTTTTGAAGACGGACATTATTTCTTAAGTATCCCAAAGAGTATTGAGTTGTTTAAATGTTGGTCCTTTGAGGAAGTGTTTAACAGATGGCGCTCCTTGTCCGAAGGAACCCTGACAAGCAAGTTGGCTTAACTCAACTTAATAATGACTCTGTAATTAATGTCAATAAATGCCTGGGTCGATTAAGCAGATATTTTCTCCTATGCTTTCTGCTGAATGTGTTTTCTCTCTGTAACCATTCATCTCACCTTTCTATTCTCTGCGACATTTTTAGGAACTGTCAGGAGCTGACAATGACTCCACACCGTGATCCCCTTTAACAGCTGCAGAGGAAAGATTTATGCAGCAATAGGAAACCCAGAGTATAATAGGAGCAGGTTTTTGCCATCACTCTGCCCTGAAGTGGGCTGCACCCCCCCTTCCTCTACACTTGCCCCCCTCCTTCCCAGCTTCTGGAGAGGAAATTAAGACCTGTAGGCTGGCTGTTGAAATGCTTAGACAGTGTGCAGCGTGGGTGGCCCATGGGATGATGCTTTTGTAATATGCTCAACCGCTTAGTTGGAGCTTTTCACCTGTAACGCACATTGTTAATGTTTGCTCTACACTTGTGGGAAATGACCTTCTAACACCCCAACAGAAGCAGTTCAGTTTGGGACAGTGAAAGGATCAACTCGAGACCTCCAGCAATGGCCTCCAAGCTGTTTTGTTGGAGGGGATACATGGATTCTAGAGTTACTGGGTTCTCCTGGTAGAGTTGTCGATCAGGTAGACAAGAAGCCATGGATGGAAACCGATCAAGGAGAGAAGCAACCTAGAACTGAGGAGAAATTTCCTGACAGTGAGAACAATGAATCAGTGGAACGAATTGCCTCCAGAAGTTGTGAATGCTCCAACACTGGAAGTTTTTAAGAAGAGATTTTGGACAACCATTTGTCTGAAGTGGTGTAGGGTTTCCTGCCTGACCAAGGGGTTGGATTAGAAGACCTCCAAGGTCCCTTCCAAGAACACTGAGGTATTCTGATGGGACAAGTTGTAAAGTGAAAGTTGCCCCTATTTGAACCCTCTATCCAGCTCAACAAAACGCAGCTACAATGCACATAATGCACTATAGCCAGACCAATATACCACAGGAGAATGGTGGCTTATGTAGCGCAGAGCCTCAATAGAAAAGTCTGCAGTGGTGATGTGCTTAAGCACTAGAAAATCTCCAAGATCCCTTCCAACTCTGATGATGATGATGATGATGATGATGATGATGAGATTCAAGATATTGGCTGTGGGATCAAGTTTGACTCCTGCAGCTGAATCATCCCATCAATGCAACTTTCTTGACTTAGTTCAGTTTGTGACTGCCTCTTTTTACAACTACTCATTTAGTACAATGCTCCTCACATCTCAACAACTTTAAGAGGGGTGGACTTCAACTGCCAGAATTCCCTAGCCTGTATAAGTGTCTGTGGAGATTCTCAGTCATCCAGGTCATGGTTGTCCCAAAGGTGCTTTTTCAAGAGGCAACTGGACTTCCTATTTTTTTTTCTTTGAAGACATTTTGCTTCTCATCCAAGAAGCTGAAGAAATTTTGAAAACCTCGCTGAAGAAGGTTCAGAACTCCCCCTGGCCCAAACACAGCCAGTTTCAAAGTTTGTTGTTGTTGTTAGTTGCAAAGTCGTGTCCAACCCATTGCAACCCCATGGACAACGTTCCTCTAGGCCTTCCTGTCCTCTACCATCCTCTGGAGTCCATTTAAGCTCATACCGACTGCTTCAGTTACTCCATCCAGCCATCTCATTCTCTGCTGTCCTCTTCTTCTTTTGCCCTCCATCTTTCCCAGCATTAGGCTCTTCTCCAGGGAGTCTTTCCTTCTCATTAGGTGGCCAAAGTATTTGAGTTTCCTCTTCAGGATCTGGCCTTCTAAAGAGCAGTCAGGGTTGATCTCCTCTAGGACTGACCGGTTGGATCGCCTTGCAGTCCAAGGGAGTTACAGGAGTCTTCTCCAGCACCAGAGTTCAAAGGCCTCCATTCTTTGCTGCTCAGCTTTCCTTATGGTCTTACTTTCAAAGTAAGTAGGCCCTAACATTTAATTTTCTTCTTTAGTTTTCCTCTGGATAAGTTTTATTGGTTTGGTTTTGTCTGTGATATTTCACTAAGCATCTGGTACCAAACTGTGATGGTGGAATATGTTAAAATGTGCTTTGAATGTTGTAATACAAACCTGGACTTTGTACTTGTACCTTGATCGGGGTAACTCTGTAGAGCAGGGGTGTCAAACTCAATTTCATTGAGGGATGCATCAGGGTTGTGTTTGACCTCGGGGGGGGGGGAGGAAATGGACGGACAGGGGGACATGGCCACAGTGGGCGTGGCCAACTTGACGTCACTCATGTCGGGGGCACCTGTGGTGGCCCGAGCACTCTACCAGCGAAAACGGGCTCCCTGATGGATTCAGGGGTGAAATGCTCCTGGTTCGGTCCGGTTCAACCAAATCGGTAGTCAAAAAGGGTACTGGTTTGCCGAACCGGTAGTGAAAAATGTAAAAAAAAAAGTTCCAACAATCAGGTGAGTGACACGCGATCATTGGAACTTTTAAAAACTTCATTAAAAATGCTTTTAAAAGTAAAAAAAAAAAAGGCTCCAAAGATCACGTGCCACAGCTGATCACAACCGCCCCCGTGCGCTGTTCTACTTACCCCATGCCTCCTTTTGGCATGCACCTCACATTTGGACCTAAGGAGTGCTGCCCATGGCCCCTGCGAGCTCTGTTTTCGGCTGCGATGACCTCCTGCAACCCTCTGCCAGTGAAAACGGAGCTCGGGAGGGCCGCACGCAGGTCTCCCAAACGCCGTTTTCACTGGCAGAGGCATCACAGGCCGGTCCTTCACTGTTTCCAGGGTGGCCCCCACGGGCCAGATCTAAGCACCCCGTGGACCAAATCCGGCTCCCGGGCCTTGAGTTTGACACCCCTGCTGTAGAGCATGGTCAAAGGAGTCAATAGTAGCCACAAAGACGCAGTTTTTATGTCTGGAGCTTCTTAGCCTTTTTGACCATACCTGGCAGACCCCTTTCTTTGAAATGGATGCCCGTCACATAATTTGCATTGTGACATCACCACACACTTTGCAATTCTCCTCTGCGCCCCTCTCCGTGGATGTTCATGCTTATTTATTTAACGTATGATGAGAACCTGACCAAAGAGAAGCAAATGAGCCGTGGTGGCGCAGTGGTTAGGATGCAGTATTGCAGGCTGACTCCGCCCACTGCCAGGCGTTCGATCCTAACTGGCTCAAGATGGTCTCAGCCTTCCATCCTTCCGAGGTGGGTAAAATGAGGATCTAGATAGTTGGGGGCAAGAGGCTGACTCTGTAAACCGCTTAGAGAGGGCTATAAAGCACTGTGAAGCAGTGTATAATTATTTATTTATTTATTTACTTATTAATTCGATTTATATGCTGCCCTTCTCCGGAGACTCAGGCCGGCTTACAATGCATTAAGCAATAGCCTTCATACTTTTGTATATACCTGCTTAGTAGGGCTTTTTTGCCCGCCCCCCCAAGTGGTGTTCTATTTTATACAAAGTCAGCTTATTGCCCCCACAAACCGGGTCCTCATTTTACCTACCTCGAAAGGATGGAAGGTTGAGTCAACCTTGAGCCTGGTGAGAATTGAACTCGCAGTAATTGCAGGCAGCTGGCAGCTAAGTGCTACTTTTAACAGTAGTTTTTAGTCCGCTGCGCCACCAAGGCTCTTATATTATATATAATTCTAAGTGCTATTGCTAAACATGCACATACAATCTATGTAATTATATCACAACTTCAATGGGGGTATGGCAGTGACCTCATAATTGGATATCCCATTCAGCTATCCAGGTGATCGCCTCTGGTGTTGCTTTGTGCAGATCTTCTAGGGCAGAGTTCCCCAATGTTTCCAGCTTTGCAGATCGGCGGCGGGAGGAGGAAAAGAGATGGAACGCCTTGATAGTACAGTGGTTTAGTGCACCCTCTTATTAACACAGCTGCCTGCAATTTCTGCTGGTTCGAATCTCTCCAAGGCTCAAGGTTGACTCAGCCTTCCATCCTTTCTAAGGTAGGTGAAATGAGGACCCAGTTTGTGAGGGCAATAAGCTGACTTTGTATAAAATATACAAAAGAATGAAGGCTATTGCTTAACGCATTGTAAGCCACCCTGAGTCTCCGGAGAAGGGCGGCATATAAATCAAATTAAAAAAAAAAAACGCGCTAGTGGCCGGCAAGTGTTTCTATTTCTGCAAGCGGTGTGCAAGTGCACCTGCCACTCAGGCAAATCAGCGTGCACACATGCGCTCGTCTGCTGCTTGTGCAAGTGAGAGTGTGTGTGCACGTATGCACTCGCCGGCCATTTCCACGGTCCACTTGTAAACCTCTCATAGCCCACAGGTTGAGAACCCCTGTTCTAGGGAAGGCATGTCGTGGGCAATCGTGCACAATACGTCTTAACAGTTTGCACATCAGCACCACAATCGCAACAAGGGGAATCGTTCCAATGCCACTGATACAGGGCGGAGGCACTTCTTCCAGCATCACACCTAATTTTGTTCAGTTTCGACCACGCAAAGCGAGGCAGGTCAAAACCAGGTGGTTTGGTAGAGGGATCACTAATGGTCAGGCCAGGGGTGGGCTTTTAAAAATTTTAGCAAGGGGTGCTCTGCCCCTAACGACTGCCTTGGAAGTCAGTTCCATTGACTGCCAGCAATGGAAATTTTTTTGGGTGCAGTTATGGTAATACACCAAGGATTACCTTCATTATGTTTTTCGTAAAGGGAATTTCTCCCAAACTGAAACAGTTCAGTTTTCTTGCTTATATACCGCCACCGTGCAGTAATGAATATTTTTAGAGGGTTGGGTTGCAGGTTTTTTTTGCAAGTTTGCCTCTTTGTGGCCTAATTGGGTACTGCTCAATTCGAACACGCGTTTGGAGAAAAAAAGCAATAGAATAGAATAAGAATTGAATGGAATGGAATAGAATAGAATAAGAATTAGAATTAGAATTAGAATTAGAATAGAATAGAATAGAATAGAATAGAATAGAATAGAATAGAATAGAATAGAATAGAATAGAATAAGAATGGAATGGAATGGAATGGAATGGAATAGAATAAGAATTAGAATTAGAATTAGAATTAGAATTAGAATTAGAATTAGAATAGAATAGAATAGAATAGAATAGAATAGAATAGAATAGAATAGAATAGAATAGAATAGAATAAGAATGGAATGGAATGGAATGGAATGGAATAGAATAAGAATTAGAATTAGAATTAGAATTAGAATTAGAATTAGAATTAGAATTAGAATTAGAATTAGAATAGAATAGAATAGAATTAGAATTAGAATAGAATAAGAATTATAGAATAGAAGAATAGAATAGAATAGAATTAGAATTATAGAATAGAATAGAATAGAATAGAATAGAATAGAATAGAAGTAGTATGAAGAATAGAATAGAATAAGAATAAGAATAAGAATTAGAATTAGAATAGAATAGAATAGAATAGAATAGAATAGAATAACAGAGTTGGAAGGGACCTTGGAGGTCTTCTAGTCCAGCCCCCTGCTCAAGCAGGAGAACCTATACCATTTTAGATAAGTGGCTGTCTAGTTTCTTCTTAAAAACCTCCAGTGATGGAGCGCCCATCATAATCAAGTTATTGTACTGCTCAGATTTTCGCTTGGTGGCAGGGGTGAAATCCAGCAGGTTCTGACAGGTTCTGGAGAGTAACCCTGACCCCATCCCTAACCCCACAACTATGAGCCTAGTAGGAGAGTTGGGCTGAGAGTGACTGGCACTCAGCGTGCTTTCATGGCTAGGATGGGACTAGAACTCATGCTCTCCTGCTTTCTAGCCTTCCTGTGTCTTAACAAGAATGTTAGGAGTTAGATCCATGACCACATCTAGCAGGTACCAAAATATCTGCTTAACATGGTCATGGATCTAACTTGCAACTATTCCTTGACCCAAAGACTTAAGCTGTTGCCTGGGAGACCTTCTTTTGTCCCAGATTGGAAACACAGTCACATGGGAGTGAGGGAAAGAGGGGGAGAGAGGGAGGGAGGGAGAGAGATAGAGAGAGGGAGGGAAGGAGAAAGGAAGAGGGAGAGAGGGAGAGAGTGAGGGAGTGAGAGGGAGGGAGAGTGACAGGGAAGGAGAGAGAGAGAGAGGGGGAAGGAGAGAGAGAGAGGGAGAATGAGAGAGTGAGAGGAAGGGAGGGCGAGAGAGGGTGAGAGGGAGGGTGAGAGGGAGAGTGTGGAATTGGGATCGAAGAAACACCCAGGAGCATAGGAGAGTTCAGAGGCAGATGCATAAATGCGTATTTATTCATATGATAAATCATATTAACTATGAACAACAGAGATCAAGTCTCATGAGGAACAAACATGAAAAGAGAGAGATGGAGAGAGTAAGGTTTAAAAGGTTGGAGGGGGTTTTATACTCAGGGTAAGCCCCTCCTTTCCACATAGGGGTGGAGACACTCTCTGCCTCCACTGGGGTCTATATGACACATGTGCCAATGGCTTGCAAATACTTGACAGTTAGGGAGGGAGGGACAGTGAGAAAGAGTGAGAGAGAGAGTGAGAGAGAGAGGGAGGGAAGGAGAGAGTGAGAGAGAGGGAGGGAGAGGGAGGGAGGGAGAGAGAGAGGGGAGGGAGGGAGGAAGGAAAGGAGAGTGAGAGGGAGGGAGAGAGGGAGAGGGAGAAAGAGGGAGCAGAAGGGAGGGAGAGAGAGAGAGGGAGAGGGAGACAATGAGGGAAGGAGAGAGTGAGAGTGAGAGAGTGAGAGGAAGGGAGAGAGAGAGAGGGGAGGGAGGGAGGGAGAGGGAGGGAGAGAGGCAGAGGAAGGGAGGGAGAGAGAAAGAGAGGGAGGGAGAGGAAGAGGGAGAGGGAGAGAAAGAGAATATAACAGAGATACAAATGGAAAAGAGTGCCTGCTTTGTTTTCTTCCAGTCTAAAATACCGGAAAGGAGGCAAGATCTGGGAAAGGAAAGCGTCCTTCAATGAAGTGGCCGAAGTTGGCCAGCAGATGGAGACAGGAATCTGGACATCCTGACCTCCCTGCTATTTCTTTATTGGAAGCTGAGATTTTTCCCGTGGGATGAACGGACTATTAAAAAAGAGCGAGACATTGCAAATTTGGACGCAAGGTTTACATCTGGATTCACAAAACACAGAGAACTCAACCAGGGACCCATATCCTGGCTTATCACCCTGACGTTTCTTTTCCGATGCTTGGTGTTCCACAGTGCTTTGCACCACAGATTCCTCAACCTCTTTTTTTTAAGCCTAGTCTGTGGTTCGAATAAGCTGATGGTGTGACCAGGTGCTTCCTGTACGCCATTTGTGCATTTATGTGTGAGGATGTGCCTACTTCGATATTTAATCAATTAATGCCTTTCTTGGAGCAAAACACATGCTTTTCTTCCCTTATTGTATCCTCCTCTGAGGTAGGCCTAACTGTACGTCACGGACTGTCCCCAAGTCACCCAGAGAACTTTGTGGCTGAGTAAGAATTTGACCTCTTTATGTTCTAATTTGGAATTCAGACTAGGCTTCCTCACCCTGTCAACTCAACTTCGTGCAATTATGTGTATGTGTCTGTGGTTGTAGAACCAGGGAACATATTCCTCAGCAAATACAATTCCTGGCAAATAGATGGGGAAGAAATGGAGGTAGAGACAGATTTTATTTTCCTGGGCTCCAGGATCACCGCACATGGGGACTACAGTCAAGAAATTAAAAGAGGCTTGCTCCTGGAGAGGAAAGCGATGGCAAAGTTAGACAGCATACTAAAAAGCAGAGACATCACCCTGCCAACAGAAGTGCGTATAGTCACGGCGATGGTTTTCCCAGTTGCAGTGTATGGCTGTGAAAGTTGGACCATAAGGAAGGCTGAGTGCCAAAGAATGGAGGCCTTTGAACTCTGGTGCTGGAAAAGACTCCTGTGAGTCCCTTGGACTGCAAGGCGATCCAACTGGTCAGTCCTAGAGGAGATCAATCCTGACTCCTCTTTAGAAGTGTTAAGGATATTGGTGTTGTGTTACCAACCAGCAGAGTAAATGCACAAGGAAATGTTACTGAGAGCAATGAATAAGAGTTATGCAAACTGGTTTATCAAAAGCTTACTTTATAGTAGAAAAACAGTCTCATAGTCTTTAAACAAATTCCAAGTCTTTGCCAGTTAAATCAGTCCAGTAGTTACAGAATCTTCTTACCCAACAAACAGTAGTTGGTTAGAATAACAAACTCACTCTGGTTCACAAACCATGATGGTAGCAGATCCATCAAACAATGATTAGCAGATAGCAACTCCTCACTATGGCAGCATATCATACTCTGGTAGCATATCACATCAGCTTCATCATCAAACTGAACACGTTACAATACCTTGCTTAAATACTCTCACAACCAGTCATTACCTAAGTACAGCATGACTCAGCATTAAAGCCTTAAAGTTACACAATACATATTCATATTAAAGTTACAGAACACATATATTGCCTGGACAACTTGTTAGGCTCAAACCATATCCTAACAAGAAGGCCAGATCCTAAAGATGAAACTCAAATACTTTGGCCACCTAATGAGAAGGAAGGACTCACTGGAGAAGAGCCTAACGCTGGGAATGATTGAGGGCAAAAGAAGAAGGGGACGGCAGAGAACGAGGTGGCTGGATGGAGTCACTGAAGCAGTCGGCGTGAGCTCAAATGGACTCCAGAGGATGGTAGAGGACAGGAAGGCCTGGAGGAACTTTGTCCATGGAGTCATAATGGGTCACGACTTCATACTTAACAACAACAGCAAATACAATTGGACGTATGCCTCAGAATTGTCATCTATGATGGCTGGACAGTATGCTTCAGTATAAAGGTAGTTGTTGATTTACAACCATTCATTTAATGACTGTTTGAAGTTCCAACAACACTGGAAAAATGGATTTAAGACTGGTCTTTGCACTTATGACGTTCACAGCTTCCCCATGGTCACATGATCAAAATTCAGGCATGCATGTATGACCATTGAGGTTTCCCATGGTCACATGATCACCTTTTGCGACTTTTCTGAAAAGCAAAGTCATAGAGGAGGCCAGATTCACTTAACAACCTGGTTGTTAACGTAACAACTGCAGAGATTCACTTAACAACTCTAGCAAGAAATGGGGCAAAATGGGGCAAAACTCACTTTAACAATTATCTTGCTTAGCAACCAAACTCTGGGGCTCAGTTGTGTTTGCAAGTTGAAGGATACCTATAATATGATTGTCATTGTGGTTCTGGCATTCTTCTTAAGAACGTAATCCTGGCTGTGTAATTTTATTTTTATGGGATTTTTTTTTTTTGAGGGAAATTGTATTATTCCTTTTGGAAGTAGGGAGGCTGCTTGGATATTCTGATCCATGAACTGGGTTGTGATGGTTTGGGAAAAATGAATCTGAAGTCACATTGGTTGCCATCTATTTTATTTTCCCATTAAAAGTAAAATGTAGCGAAGTTAATAGCGAAGAAGAATTGGTGCCTTTGAACTGTGGTGCTGGCGTAAATTATTGCGTATACCATGGACAGCTGGAGTAACGAACAGAGAAGTGTTAAATCGTATTAAACCAGACACATCACTTGAAGCTAAAATCATAAGATTACTGTATTTTTCGGACTATAGGGTGCACTGGTCTATAAGACACATCAAGATTACAAGAGGTAAGCAAGAAAAAAAAAGTTTTTGCCCTCCCCAGGCCCCAGGAACACTCTACAGGCCTCCCAAAGCCTCTGCGCGCCCTATTTTTGTGAAAAACGGGACACGTGGGGCAGGGTTTTGGGAGGCCAAAAATAGCTGTATTCGGTGTATAAAATGCACCAACATTTCCACCCTCTTTTTTTGGGGGGGAGTGCGTCTTATACTCCAAAAAGTACATTATGTCTGATTTACTTTGGCCATGGCAGTGTGCAAACTCATTGGAGAAGGCAATGATGCTAGGAATGTCCCGAAAGTGCTTTTTCAAGAGGCAACTGAACTTTCTCGTTTTTCTTCGAAGACGTTTCACTTTTCATCCAGGAAGCTTCTTCAGCTCTGACTGAAGAAGCCGAAGAAGATTATGGGACCTGGATGACTGAGAATCTCCATCGCTGTAATGCTAGGAATGGTTGGGTGGAACAAGAAGAAGGGGCAAGCAAAGATCTCGCTGGCTTGATAACATCAAATCGGATACATGGGTGAACATCCAACGATTGAAAAAAGCTGTGCTTGGTAGAGTGGCATGGACTTTCCTATAAAGTCACCAAGAGTCAGAAATGACTAAAGATGATTAGGGGACTCAAGGATAAAACATATAAAGAACGGTTGCTGAAACTGGATATGTCTAGCCTTATGAAAAGAAGGACTAGGGGTGACATCATAGCAGTCTTCCAATATTTGAGGTCAAGCTATTCTCCAAAGCACCTGAGGGCAAGATAAGAAGCAATGGGTGGAAACTAATCAAGGAGAGAAGCAACTTAGAACTAAGGAGAAATTTCCTGACAGTGAGAACAATTAATCAGTAGAACAACTTGCCTCCAGAAGTTGTGAATGTTCTAACACTGGAAGTTTTTAAGAAGATGTTGGACAACCATTTGTCTGAAGTGGTGTAGGGTTTCCTGCCTAAGCAGGGGGTTGGACTAGAAGACCTCCAAGGTCCCTTCCAACTCTGTTATTCTATTCTATTCTAAATGGTTAAAACAACAATAGTTAATAGCCAATGTGCAGGTTAGCATCTTCTTGATACTCCTGCTTTTTTTCTCAAAAACGTCTCCTTCCCTCTCTGAAATATTAAAAATGTCACATTGTACCAGGGATATCTACGAAATGGAACTACACAGACTGGTACTAATAACAATTGATTCCTTATCTATGTAATCCCTTTGTTTTTTTCCCCAAGGGCTTTCTCTGACTTCATTTAAAATGGGGGGGGGGTTTGTTTGAATATTTATTACGAGTTGCTTTTGATAAAACTGTTTGAAGTGAAGGAGGGCATTTTTCTTCTCCTTAAAAAAAAAGAAGAAGAAGAGAGAGAGAGAGAGAAGAACTTCTGCAAAACATCAGGAATATATAACATGTGTTTGTGCCTTTGTGTGTTTTCCTTTTGTTTTTTTAATTAGAGGCATTTATTTAATTTTGAACAAAAATGACTTGGTGAGGAATTATGACCTAAACTATGCGGACTCCAAAGAGCAAAGAAATTGCTTAATTTCTCCCTGACGTCCTTTGTGGGGTGCGGGATTCTGTGATTCCTGACATGATAGGATCTACAGTAAATAAAACACAACCTTGAAGCATTAAAGGGGCTGGAGGAAAAGCATCATTCATTAAGAACGATTAGATTCTATAGATTTCCATGCATTCATTCGCCTGCCTTCCGTCCCTCCGTGCCTTCCTCCCCTCCCACCCTGCATCCCTTTCTACTGGGTACATGTTGAGAATAAACTGCATTCTCCATCCCGGTCTCGTACCTTGAAGAAGTATGTCAAGCATGGCCAGATGATTTGACATTCCGCAAGAAACAACGCAGGGCCATCGATGACATTACGAAAGAATTTGGTGGGTGGTTTCATTCCGAAGGTTTGGGACTCTGATAAAATACTGCTAAAAATGGGAACCTTTTCTAAATTTGTGCATTCTGGTAAAGGAGTTTAAAAAAAGAAAAGGAAAAAGAAAAAGAAAAGAGCATCTGTGGGCTATTTATAGCTTTGCTAGAGGGGTAACCAGAGTTATGTAGTCCGCACTGCAGGATAATCATCTCTTTGATTTATCACTAGTGTTGCAAAATTGTAGGGGGATTCCCCGGGCAGAAATGCTTCCTTAAAGAGAAGGAGACCTCAGAAAATAACAGAATTGGAAGGGACTTTGGAGGTCTTCTAGTCAGAGGTCTCCAACCTTGGCCAACTTTAAGACTTACTGACTTCAACTCCCAGAATTCCTTAGCCAGCTGTCTGAGGAATTCTGGGAGTTGAAGTCTGCAAGTCTTAAAGTTGCCAAGGTTGGAGATCCCTGGTCTAGTCCAACCTCCTCTTCAAATGGTACTCTATATCATTTCAGACAAATGGTTGTCCAACCTCCAGTGTTGAAGCACCCACAACTTCTGGAGGAAAGTCATTCCACTAATTAATTGTTCTAATTGTCAGGAAATTTCTCCTTATTTCTAGGTTGCTTCTTTCCTTGATTAGTTTCCACCCATCACTTCTTGTCCTACCCTCAGGTGCTTTGGAGAATAGCACTTTGGGGCAGCCCCTCAAATATTGGAAGACTGCTATCATGTCTCCCCTAGTCCTTCTTTTCATCAAACTAGACATACCCAGTTCCTGCAACCATTCTTCATATGTTTTAGCCTCCAGACCCCTAATCATCTTTGTTGCTCTTCTCTGCACTCTTTCTAGAGTCTCCACATGTTTTTTACATCGTGGTGACCAAAACTAGATGCAGGATTCCAAGTGTGGCCTTACCAAGGCCTTATAAAGTGGTATTAACACTTCACATGATCTTGATTCTATCCCTTTTCTAGGTCTTCTAGTCCAACTTTCTGCTCCAGAAGGAGAACCTTTTCTCCTCAGACACATGCCGGTCCCAGTCTCTTCTTAAAAGCCTCTAGTGATGGGGCCTTTCCCCCCACCCATCCAAGATGCTACCTCAGAACTGAAGAGAGTCCAGCTGCCTTCTGAAAAGCATCTTTGGCACTTAGTGTTTTTTTTTATACAAGCTGAGAAAGACCTGTTAGTTTTGGGTCTTGATGGACTAAGAATCTGATATCAGACAAAGGAGAAAGTCATCTATCCTACGCTTTATTTTAGCTTCTCTCATTACCCTTCCTTCAAACAGAAGCTTTTGAATGCCTTGTGCAGTCTACTCGTACCTCCTCCAGAGTAATAAAAATCCCCATTAATCACTTTTCCTCTGCTTCATTAACAAATGCCTTAACCAAATGTTTATAATTTTCCATGTTTGTATTTTCCATGGTTTGTCTTTTTCCATGTTTTGGCAATGCTGCATTTTTGGTGGTCAGCAACTATTGCATTGTAATTATGGGGTGGGGAGGCGTGTAACAACAAAGACAGAGAAAAGAAAAGTCATCTCCCTGTGTATAAAAAAAGTATTTGGAAGCCTATTCCTTGGTTATTAATATTGCTATACCTATATAGGTAGTCCTCGACTTATTTAATGAAAAGAAGGACTAGGGGTGACATGATAGCAGTGGTCCAATATCTTAGGGGCTGCCACAAAGAAGAGGGAGTCAAGCTATTCTCCACCTGAGGGTAGGACATTGCTTTTAACACTGATCAGCTGTAGGACGGCCCTTTGAAGCCCCCCGGCAAGAGTTTAAACAGTTTTTTTCCCTCTAGTCATCAGCTGGGACTCAGGAGGCAGCAATAGATTGGGGGTAGGGCCAAATAAAAGGTAAGAATAACGTGGGTGGGTGGGCGGGGGTGGTGGGAGGGCGGGGGGGGGGGAGAACCGGTTCGGTGATGTCATATCGTCACCGCTGCCGGCTCGGCCGAACCAGGAGGAACCCATCACTGACGCTAACTCTAACTCTAACTCTAACTCTAACTCTAACTCTAACTCTAACTCTAACTCTAACTCTAACTCTAACTCTAACTCTAACTCTAACTCCAGCTATTCTAACTCTAACTTTAACGCTAACGCTAACTCCAACTCCAACTCTAACTCTTCTAACTCTAACTCTTAACTCCAACTCTAACTCCAGCTATTCTAACTTTAACTCTAACGCTAACGCTAACGCTAATGGTAACTCTAACTCTAACTCTAACTCTAATTCTTCTAATTCTAACTCTAACTCTAACTCCAACGCTAACTCCAGCTATTCTAACGCTAACACTAACTCTGACTCTAACTCTAATGCTAAACGCTAACGCTAACGCTAACGCTAACTCTAATTCTAACTCTAATTGTAATTTTGTGTAAACAAGCCTGTGAACCAAACAGGTTGTTGGTTGCTGAAGACATTCTTGAGCCTGACAGACAGTTGTACCGAGAGCTGTCCAAGGTTCTGCCTGGACCTGAATTTACTCAGGAGCACCATCTGGCCACAGGATGCTGGTGAGAACCGAAATGGGAGGTGTTGGACACATAACACTGTTGCTGTGGGGGTGGGGGGATTTAGGCAGCCTTGCCACTGATCTTGCTGTTCTTTAGCTATTGAGTAAAGGGCAGGTACCCCACAACTTCTTTCCCTTTTTCCATTTCACAATGGCAATCACTAGGGATTTCCTGCTTCTCCTTTTATTTGGATCACAAATGGATTGTGGCAAGGTTTCTTTGAGATTTCTCTCCCCCCCCACCCCCCAATATCATTATCCTCAAACAGAGCCCACAGCCTGGAGTTTTGGGTTGCCAATCTGAAGACTTGACTTGGGGCCTTGGACCCAATGTGGAAATGAAAATATCTTAGGTGTTGTTATTCAGTCACTAAGTCATGACTGACTCTTTGTGACCCCATGGACTACAACATGCCAGGACCCCTTGTCCTCCACTGTCTTGCAGAGTTTGCCCAAATTCACGTTCATTATGTTGATGATCTAACAAACTCATCCTCTCTCTAACAAACTCATCCTCTATCGTCCCCTTCTCCTTTTCCCTTCAATGTTTCCCAATATCAAAGTCTTTTCCTTTTTTTTTTTGGTATAATTTTTTTTAAAAAAAATTTACAATGTAAAACATAGCAATTCAATATCTATATCTAATATCTATATTCAATATCTAAGACTTTTTTATTTCATCAAGCTGGCCTGGCCTAAATCCTCTCCCCTTTTTAAATGTAAATTTTAAATTTTAATTTGTTTTAAATTACGGGGTTTTTAAATTCAGCCAAATTATTTAATTCGTTTTTATTTGATTTTAAATTTTTGTATTTATGTGTTTTTATCTTGTGGCTGTTCACCACCCTGAGTCCTTCGGGAGAAGGGCGGTATAGAAATTTAATAAAATAAATAAATATCTATATAAACAGTGTGCTATCTGAGTACAATTGAATTTGAGATATAGCATTGGTAATAGTAAAAATAATATTCTTAACATCAGTAATGAACACATGATAAGAGTAATATTTACTTAGCCAAGATTTTTAGTAAATCTTCATTGTAATTGATCCTTCTCTTATACTTTTAGGTTTCTAACTTCTGTTTCTACTGATTAGCCATTGATAAAACAAAAATATTCAGTTTCTTCTTTCTCCTTAATTTTAAGTGTTAATCTATCCATTTCTGCACATTCTAATATTTTTTAAAATTACAATTTCATCTGTAGGACTTTCTTCATTTTTCCATTGATGTGCAAACAGAGTTCTGGCTGCTCTTAATACATGTATAATTAGATATGTATTCCCTTTATTATATTTCTCTGGTAAAATACCCAGCCAAAACATTTCTGGCTTTAGATCTATATGTTGCTTTACTATTTTTTCTAACCATGTGTGTATTTTTGTCCAATACTTTTTTTTGCCTATCAGAGTCTTTTCCAATCAGTATTTTAGGAGAATGGGGAGCAATTATTCTTTTAATTTTTTTTTTAGACAAACGAACATTTAATACATCAGTTATCTCTTCCCTGTGACATCTCGGTGTTATCTTCCAAAGTTCCTTTCTTCTTCTATATATGTGTAGTTTCTTCTATCTTGATCCTTAACTAATCCATAATATCAATTCATCGCTAATATAATATTCTACTCATCACATATTTATACATACTTATATAATTAATCATTTATTTCTCTTCTCCAACCAATGATAAAAATAATTCCATATTTTAAAATATTCTGAGTCTTCTCTATCCTTAATCATCAAAGTTAGTCTATTCATTTCTGCACAATCTAATTTTTTTTTAAATTACTTCTTCTTCCAAAGGTATTTTCTCTGCTTTCCAATTTTGTGCATAAACAATCCTTGCAGCTGTTATTACCTGTACTATCAAATAAACATTTTCCTTGCTAATTTTTCCGGAAGGATACCCAATAGGAATAGCTCTGGTTTAAATTCAATACATTGCTGTATCATTTCCTCCAACCAAGTCTTAATTATACTCCAATAATTTTTTTGCTTCCGGACATGTCCACCACATATGATTCTGGTAATTGATGACACTTCCAACATTTTGCTGATTTTTCTTTAAACATTTTTGCTAATTTCTCCGGTGGCATATGCCATCTATAAAACATTTTATATTGATTTTCCTTATATGCAGTGGACATCGTTAGTTTATAATTTCTTTCCCATAATTGTTGCCATTTTTCCAAGTCAACTGAATATCCGAAATTCCTTCCCCAAGCTATCATTGTTTCTTTTACTTGTTCTTCCTCTAGTTCAATGTTAAGTAAGAAATTGTAAAAAAAAAAATATTAAATTGTTGTCTGCTCCTGTGAGTATCCTATCCAATTCAGTCTTTTCCATATAAAAACCATATAATTTAGCATCTTTCTCATATCTTGGGGAAGCAATTATTCTTGATGTTTCATTATAGCATAGGTTGCAAGTTAAGGGGGTAAGCCAAATATATTCTGAGTTGTTAATCTTAGTGAATATGGAGAGATTTATTTCCCAAGGATGCATGCACAACTCATGGTTGCTGCACAGGCTTATCCTTTGTTGTGAGCTCCGATGGATATTCTGAAATAGGTCTCCAAAAATGGATAAGTAATTACGTTATAGCTACTGCTGCCAGTAGGTGGAGCCCTTTCTTCCACTTACCTTTTTCCTTTCTCCAAAGTTTGATGCTGGTGTTTAGAAACAGCACATAGGATTTCAGCCAGATGGTATAAAAATATAAGCTAGGACTAGATATTCTTTGTAGCTGAAATGAATTTAAAATGTTCCTAACGGGACAGGGAGGCAATTATTATTTCTTCTGTTATGCAGTGAGAATGCAAAATATCTTTGAGGGGTTTTGGTTGGTTTGCAATGAATAACTATATCCAGTAGTGGTATTCAAATTTTTTTACTATCGGTTCTGTGGGCGTGGCTTGGTGGGCGTGGCCAGAGGGTGTGACAGGCAGAAATCAGCTTCCTGCATTCCCCTGGGAGCAAAAACAGGCTGCAGGGGATGGAATGCGCCACCCCCACACCCCATTTTGTGCCTAGGAGGCCTCCCTGCACTTATCTGGGAGCCAAAATGGGGCATGTGGGGACTCCTGGAAGGGGCAGGAAGGGGTGGGGCCAGCCAGCAATTTAACTACTGGTTCACCTGAACCGGCTCAAACCGGCTGAATCCCACCACTGATATATCTAAACAAGGGCAAGACAATGGCTGGGTGCACAGAACGCATTTAAATGGGTTACTAAATGTATTTCCTAATTTTGCAAAATGCAAGTGGAATTGCAAAGAAGAAATGGAGAACAGGGAAGTGAACTAAGGTTAAAAACAACCAAAGGTAGAGTGATGAATGAATGCATTTAATAGATTTGCAACGTACCTCATTAAGAAGGTTTTACACTGTTGTTTCAATGAAAATAATAATAATAATAATAATAATAATAATAATAATAATAATAATAATAATAATAGAAACTCAAGATCTTGTGGGACTTTAGGATTCAGACTGACAGGCACTTGGTCCACAACACACCTGACATAACAATAGTTGAAAAGAAAAAAGTATGGTTCATTGACATTGCAATACCTGGTGATGCACGGACTGAAGATAAGCAGCAAGAAAAAAATCACAAAGTATCGGGACTTTCAAATTGAAGTTGAGCGACTGTGGAAAAAGAAATCGTGTGTTGTCCCGATGGAGCAATACCCGAAGGGCTACCCCGCTATTTAGAAATCCTAAATTTGCCGGACTTGAACATTTTGACTCTACAAAAAACCACCTTACTCGGAACAGCTTACATCCTCCGACGATACCTTAACAGTTCCTAGGTCCTTGGTTAGGACTCGAGCTGCTGAGCTATTAACCAGCCTCAAAGGCTGTGAATCTCACTAAAGATTAACTAATAATAATAATTCTTATTCTTATTCTTATTCTTATTCTTATTCTTATTCTTATTCTTATTCTTATTCTTATTCTTATTATTGGTTCAATTTATATGCCGCCCTTCTCCAGAGACTCAGGGCGGCTTACAATGCGTTAAGCAATAGCCTTCATACTTTTGTATATACCTGCTTAGTAGGGCTTTGCCCCCCCCCCCCAGCGGTGTTCTTTTTATACAAAGTCAGCTTATTGCCCCCACAATCCGGGTCCTCATTTTACCTACCTCAGAAGGATGGAAGGCTGAGTCAACCTTGAGCCTTGGTGAGATTTGAACTTGCAGTAATTGCAGGCAGCTGGCAGCTAAGTGCTACTTAACAGCACTTTAGTCCGCTGCGCCACCAAGGCTCCTTTCCACCAAGGTGGAAATGTTGCCAGGAAGTAGAGAAGGCTTTAAAAATGCAATAAATGAAATATTGCATAGACACACAGACACACAGACACCTACACATACACACAGAGGACGGTTTCACTGTCTCGTCCCCTTCCAAGGAAATTGTGTGCCTATTCCCTTAGAAAAAAAGGCTAAAATTCTGCAATGGAACTGATATTTTCCATGCAAACATTCTTGGTGCCTACTATGTCCAAAGAGAATTCCGAAAGAATCCCATCTAAAAACTGCTGCATTAGCTGATTGTCTGACACGGAACAAACTGAACTTTTCTTTGAATTGGAATAAGGCCCATCAATGATCTAACTTGGAACAACATGGAACAGTGTTCAACTTGAACTTCATCTGATTCTGATCTTCATGTACTGATTGTCCCCGTTAATATAGGACAGTTTCTTTGTTCCCGATCTAGTGCCTACGTCAGTCACTCTTTTCATAATTATATTAAAAGCCCCCTTTTTTGGGGGGTGGGGGTGGGAGCAGTGGTGGGATTCAAATAATTTAACAACCGGTTCTCTGCCCTAATGACCGGCTGGGTGGGCGTGGCCATAGACGGTGTGGCCAAGGGGTGTGACAGGCAGCAGTCGGCCTGCTGAACCCCCCTGGGAACAAAAATGGGCCGCAGAGGGGGGATGCGCAGCCCCCCACACAACATTTTGGCCTAGTAGCAGCGGTGAAATCCAGCTGGTTCTGACAGGTTCTGGAGAACCTGTAGCGGAAATTTTGAGCAGTTCAGAGAACTGGCAAATACCACCTCTGGCTGGCCCCAAAGTGCGATGGGAATGGAGATTTTGCAATATCCTTCCCCCAAGAGTGGGGTGGGAATGGGGATTTTGCAATATCCTTCCCCTGCCATGCCACCAAGCCATGCCCACCAAGCCACACCACGCCCACCACGCCCACCAAGCCACGCCCACAGAACCGGTAGTGAAAAATTTTGGATTTCACCACTGCCTAGTAGGCCTCCCTGCAGCCTCCTGGGAACGAAAATGGGCTGTGGGGGGCCCATACTGCCTCCCCAGCACCCACTTTTGGGCCTAAAAGGCTTCCCTGAAGCCTCCTAGGAGCAAAAACGGGCTGGGGGGGCGCACATCCCCCCATGTCCCATTTTTTTAAAAATTTGATTTATATGCCGCCCTTCTCCGGAGACTCACGGCGGCTTACAATGTGCTAAGCAATAGCCTTCATCCTTTTGTATATTTATACAAAATCAGCTTATTGCCCCCACAACTGGGTCCTCAATTTACCTACCTTAGAAAGGATGGAAGGCTGAGTCAACCTTGAGCCTGGCGAGATTCAAACCTGCAGTAATTGCAGGCAGCTGTTCTTAATAACAGGGTGCTTTAGACCACTGTACTACCAAGGCTCTTAATTTTGGGCCTAATAGGCCTCCCTGCAGCCAAAATGGGGCGCAGGGTATGGGGACTCCTGGAAGGGGCAGGGCAAGGTGGGGCAACCCAGCAATTTAACTACCGGTTCGCTTGAACTGGCCCGAACCGGCTGGTGGATGGAGAGCTGGGGAAGGTCTTCACCTAGAAAGAGTCATAGATTTCTATATGTGTTTCCTTTTTTTTTTTCTTCTTTAAATGAAATCAGTTGAAAAACCTTCCTATTTTTTGAACACATTTTTTATATTTCACATTTCTGAACTGCCCATCTCTCTCAAAGAGGGGCTCCGGGTGGTGTAGTATAAAACATCAAAATATAAAACAGCGTATAAAAATTAATATGTTACAGTTAAAATTTTGGAATTAAAACTTTAAAGAAATATACAATGTTTTAAGGAGGCAGGAATAATGAAACGCTGTTAAAAATTAGTTGACAAAGACAGAGGGAGGGATCTCACAGCATCAACCATCCTCAGTTCTCAAGAAGCTTCTTTATTTATTGTTTATTTATTGGTTCAATTTATATGCGGCCCTTCTCCGGAGACTCAGGGCGGCTTACAATGTATTAAGCAATAGCCTTCATACTTTTGTATATACCTGCTTAGTAGGGCTTTCGGCCCCCCCAAGCGATGTTCTTTTTTATACAAAGTCAGCTTATTGCCCCCACAAACCGGGTCCTCATTTTACCTACCTCTGAAGGATGGAAGGCTGAGTCAACCTTGAGCCCGGTGAGATTTCAACTTGCAGTAA
Source organism: Pituophis catenifer annectens (assembly GCF_029215685.1). Classification (NCBI taxonomy): domain Eukaryota; kingdom Metazoa; phylum Chordata; class Lepidosauria; order Squamata; family Colubridae; genus Pituophis; species Pituophis catenifer. Next base: position 2,665,765 of record NW_027256892.1, read on the forward strand.
TTGCAGGCAGCTGGTGCTACTTAAAACACTTTAGTCTGCTGCACCACCAAAGCTCTTCTTGGATGAGAAGTGAAATGTTTCCAAGGAAAAAAACCAAGGAAGGAAAAGCATCTTTGGGACAACTAGGACCTGGATGACTGAGGATCTCCATGGACGCTTATCTCCTGGAGTTGTGAGTGCTCCATCGCTGGAGGTCTTCAAGGAAAGATTGGGCAGCCATTTGTCTGGGATGTAATACGATCTTCTGCCTTAGGCAGGGGGTGGGATTAGAAGACTCTTAGGTTCCTTCCGATCCTATGATACTTGAGACGGTGATTTGATTTTTCCAGGCTTTGTGGACAGTTCTTTGCAGCTGATTTAAAACCTTTTAAAAAGTCTGACTGGCACAACTGAAGTTCTATATATGCACCATAATAATAGAAAGCAACCTTCGGGGTGGACCTAAAAATGAATGGTGGTTATTTTTGTACTTACAGTGCAGTCCGATGCAAGTATCTATTCAAGTGTCATCTCCACGGAACTGAATGGGGCACTTTCTCAGAGAGCTACAGCTAGGATTTACTGCCCTATATTTACAGAGGTCACTCAACAACATTGTTGTTTGGGCAATAATTGTTGTTTGGGCAATAATTTCACCAAAAAACAGATTGGTGAAATACTATCTCAAAGATTATCGGATCTCTGGGTCTTTCGCCGTGCCCTAAAAACTTTTCTTTTCCATCAAGCAGGGCTTGATGTCAATGGCTTTTAGTTTTTAGTTTGAATGTTTTAAATTTTGGGCCAAAGTCATATAATTCTTTTAAAAATTTTAAATTTTGTATTGGTATGTGTTTTAGTTCTGGCTGTGCACCGCCCTGAGTCCACTAGGAGAAGGGCGGGATACAAATTGAATAAAATAAATGAATAAAATGTACCAGCAGAACATAATGAATGGCAGCACCGCACTGCTGCAGAGAAAATAAAGACAGATTACTAAAAACGAATAACATATAAATAGTGGTTCATTTGGAGTCTGAAATTACTCAGCAAGGGATGAGCAGCTGTCTCCATCGCCCCAGAATAGGGCCATTTATTTATTTACAGCATTGTAATACTGACTTAACAATAATACAATATGTTCTCTTGGTAAGGTCAAGAATGAGAACATTCAAAGTTGACCAGATCAGAATCTTGGTTCTTCTGGCCCAGTAATTCAATCACGAGATCTTTCCCATTATTGGCTTTCTGATTTTTAAGTGGAGGTACAGACATGCACTTGCATTTTTGCCATACAAAAATGGCTTTATGGCTTTATTAGCCATCTAGGACTATTAGCAGAAGTGGGTTTCAGCAGGTTCTGACCAGTTCCGGAGAACCGGTAGCGGAAATTTTGAGTAGTTCAGAGAACTGGTAGTAAATATTCTGACTGGCCCCGGCCCCATCTATTCTCTGCCTCCCAAGTCCTAGCTGATCGGGAGGAAATGGGGATTTTGCAGTAACCTTCCCCTGGATTGGGGAGGGAATGGAGAGTTTACAGTATTCTTCCCCTGGAGTGGGGTGGGAATGGAGATTTTATAGTATTCTTCCCCTGCCACGCCCACCAAGCCATGCCATGCCATGCCCACCATGCCATGCCCACAGAACCGGTAGTAAAAAAATTTGAAACCCACTACTGGCTACTTGGTAGATATGGGCTGCAGAAATCTGCAAAACCACCAGATGGCAACAAAGAGACATAGACAATTCTTACTCTTTGCTGCCTTCTAGCAGATTTTTGCAGCCCTGAACTGTGGCTGTATATTCAACCATGGTCCCACTCAACAGCTGGATTCACATAACATACTAAACCTAACAGCTGCATTAACGCTCATAAGGGACAGTACCCCTTCTTAGCCAAATCTAATACAACCTACCATTTTTCCTTGCAAAGCAGGGCAGGACTGGAAAAAGGAAGAAAAGGGCGAGTAATTAGTCTCTCTCTGGAGGTTTCTCTCTTCCCAAAGTATTTGACATTCTTTGAATGATTTTCTTTATTTTTTGCAAAAGTCATTTTGTTATTTTATTGACATATACACTACACACACACACACACACATATATATATATGTATATATATATATATATATATATATATATATATATATATATATATATATATATATATATATATATATGTCTTTCTATATATATATATGTCTTCTTAAGTTTTTGCGGGTGTGCATATGCAAAAAATTAAAATCTCGGGTGTTTTCCTGCGTCATTGTAAATAAGTTGGTTAAAATGTTTAAAATTCTGGTTAAAATCCCAGTTTAAAATCTTCTAAAAATCCTTAGATTGGATCTCTGGATCTTGTGATAAGGAGATTATATCAGGTAAGAGTCTTTGGAAGGTGAACTGCTGGTGTGGGGTGTTGCATGGGTCAGTTGTGGGTCAGTGCTGTCTCTGGTTGGCTGTGCGGTTGATTGGATTCTGAGGGGGCCGTGGGCTCGTTGTAGGTCAATGTGCCTATGGATGGAATGGCTTGTGGAGTGCCAGTCTTTGATGAACTCACGAGCGTGGTGGGTGGTAGCATGGATGATGATTTTTGTGTTGCCCCAATCGAAGTGGTGCTGTTTGGTATCGGTGTGGGTAGAGATTAAGGGATTTGGGATCGTGGCGTTTGACTGCCAGTGTTGTGGTCCGCCAGCAGCCTGCGGAGCTGGCAACAGCGTCGGAAAGTGAGGAGGCTGGGGAGGAACATGGGCCAGTCCTGGAGTCTGGGGAAGGCTCGGATGAGGGCTCTGCGTCAGAGGTAGAGAGGGGGCCAGGGCCATCTGGGAATTATGTGCGGACTCCGGAGCCTCCAGAGTCGGACATCAGAGAGGCAGAGGAACAGGGGGAGCCTGTTCCCAGTGCGCGCATGCGCAGAGCTGCCAGAAGTTAAAACAAAAGGGACGACTCGGGAGTAAGGCTTGGAGATGATTGGCCCCTCCCATAAGACATAAAGGAAAAGCAAAGGCACGTGGCCTTTGCAGGAAGCAACGTTGTGGATGGTGTCGGTTTGTACTTTGAAGCTCCGTTTTTGACTCTGTGTTTCTGTGTGGCCTCGCCAAGATAATTGCCTATTAGGTCTTTGGCAGCGTGTCAAAGAAGATAAAGGTGGGTGTTTACCAGCCTTATCCGAAGGACTGTGGCAGACTTCTGTTGGACTATTTATAAACTCTGGGTGATTCAGCACGTGCTGTGAATGAAAGGAATTCACAGCCGTTAAAATAATAATAAAAAAGGGGTTTTGGGACTAATTGTGTGCTTTTTACTATATCAGGAAGCCTAAATCAGAAGAGCCAGCTGATGTTTGTGCATCCTGCTTTTTAACGGATGCGATGTTTGCCCCACGTAGAATTGGTTGCAATGGTTACCGTTGACTTTGTAGACATTAAAAAACAACAACAATCCAAACTGCTGTGAAACCTTGGAGGAGCTCGCTTGTTTGGTTAAAAGGAAAAGTGGCAACTTTATTTACTCAGCAACATGTGGTAGGAGCATCCGTTGTTTCGACCACCATTCACCTCCCTTTCCCCATTGTATGGAGGAACCATGGACTGGCCTTAAGTCCCAGAGTTTAATTAAGGATATTAATTAACGAAGGATAGGATTTGGCCTCCTCCTCTTTGGCCCTGGCTCTGCCCAACTTGTCTTCTTTTGTGTGAGAGACGATTACAGTATTCTGACTCCCTCCCTCCCTCCTTTCTTCGTTTCCTCTCCTGGTCAATGGAGAACTGAACGGGTCAGGTTTCTATTATTATTCCATCACCCCATTCAGAGACGGCTATTGACACACGAGGACATTGTGAAGAGTGCTGGAGGCTAAATCTGGGTCACGTCACCTTAGGACAAGCTGCACTACTTATTCATTTATTGGTTCGATTTATATGCCGCCCTTCTCCGGAGACTCAGGGCAGCTTACAATGTGTTAAGCAATAGCCTTCATACTTTTGTATATACCTGCTTAGTAGGGCTTTCGCCCCCCCCCAAACGGTGTTCTTTTTTATACAAAGTCAGCTTATTGCCCCCACAAACCGGGTCCTCATTTTACCTACCTCGAAAGGATGGAAGGCTGAGTCAACCTTGAGCCTGGTGAGATTTGAACTAGTAGTAATTGCGGGCAGATGGTGCTACTTAACAGCACTTGCCATGGAAAACTTCAACTGACTGACTGATCACTTACTTGCCTTCTCCTAGTTTCCCCTGCCATCTTCTTAGCACAAAGGAAGCAAAAAGATTTTTGGATAATAGGCAGATTTCCTCAAAGACCCAGTGGCCACCAAATATTTTCAGTTTAGACACCAGAACATCTTCTCACTGGCACATGCTCTGAAGAATCACTGAATCTTGAAGTAACCAATAGTCTGTAGAGATTCTCAGTCATCCATCCAGATCATGATTGTCTCAAAGGTGCTTTTTCAGGAGGTAAAAAAAATGGTGGGGAATGGAAGGATTTATATTCCTTGCAGACAGCTGGTCATTTGCATCCTTTTAGAGGGTTGTTGAAACCCTTGGAGGTTTATCTGTGTCCTCAGGGTCACCTGAGTGGTGCTCCTGGTTCCATGCGAATGACCAGCTGTCTGCAAGGAGTATAAATCCTTCCATTCCCCACTATTCTGTCAGAGCTGAAGAAGCTTCTTGGATGAGAAGCGAAATGTCTTCAAAGAAAAAAATAAGAAAGTCCAGTTGCCTCCTGAAAAAACACCTTTGGGACTTGAAGAAACTGCATTTTTTCATTTAACTGGAATAGATGCAACTCTGGGAAATCAAGAGGATGCAACGAGGGGAAACAGACAGGGAGATAACTAATCATAATGGGAATCCATTCTGGGTTTCATCAAACAACATGAACAACGGGAGCTCTTGCTCCTACTGCGAAGATTACTTGCTTCTGATTTAGAAAATAATAATAATTATTATTTATTATTTATTAAATTTATATGCCACCCCTCTCTAGAGACTCAGGGCGGCTCACAATACATTTTAAAAAAAAACCATTCTAAAAACATTTAAAAGATTAAAAAAACATTAAAAACCTTAGAACACATTCATACCATTTGTGGCCAGATCTCGCCAGATCACAAAGCGAGATCAACGGCCCCAGGCCTGCCGGAAGAGCCAGGTCTTCACAGCTTTTCGGAAGGCCAATAGGGTGGGGATGGTCCGGACCTCAGGAGGTAACTGGTTCCAGAGAGCTGGGGTAGCCACAGAGAAGGCCCTCCTCCGTGGGCCCGCCAGCTGGCATTGTTTAGCTGACGGGACCCTGAGGAGACCAACTCTGTGGGATCTTACCGGTCGCTGGGAGCTATGTGGTAGAAGGCGGTCTCGAAGATAACCTGGCCCTGAGCCATGTAGGGCTTTAAAGGTAATAACCAACACCTTGAAATGTGCCCGGAGACCAATAGGGAGCCAGTGCAGCTCGTGGAGAATTGGTGTATTGTGGGTGTATCTAGGTGCACCCACAATAGCTCGCGCAGCTGCATTCTGGACCAACTGTAGTCTCCGAACACTTTTCAAGGGTAGCCCCATGTAGAGAGCGCGTTGCAATAATCTAACTGTGAGGTGACAAGGGCATGAGTGACTGTGAGGAGCACCTCCTGATCAAAGTAGGATCCTAATCCTGAAGTATTCAATGTGGTAGAGTCTTAACGAGTGTGACTAGAATTATAATCTGTATTCTTCTTCTTCTTGTGCCATGTCCGTCATTGGACGTTGGCGATCATGTTGGCAATCCTATTTTTGTCAACAGCCATATGAATCTGTATTACTTAATTCATTTGATTTAATGTTAATGCATGTAAGATGGCCACAGGTCTAGTTCATCTTTCAAAGGAGAGACTGAACATATATACAAACATCTGGATATAGAGGCAACTCATGCCTTAGTTCCAGTTGTTGGTGGGGACAATTTCAGAGTGGCTTTTATTTTATTGTTTTCATAACCACCTATGACATCTAGCTGGTCACTGAGTGAATGACAATGGCCCTGTGCCCTAATTTAGATGGGCTTTTCTTAAGAGTTTTATTCCAGTATTCAGCAAATAAAATGTATATTCCACTATGTCAGGGGTCGGCAACCTTAAACACTCAAAGAGCCACAAAAGTCCTAACCGGAAGTCCCCCGTTCAATTCTGGAGCCGACCGGAAGTCCGGTTCCCCCACCATAGAGTCTCTTCCTAGCGAGGTGTCCTTTTTCCTCTATCTGTCCTAACCGAAAGCCCTATCAATTATGGAGCTGACCGGCGACAAGGAGCCGCAGCAGAGGGATGAAAGAGCCACATGTGGCTCCAGAGCCACAGGTTGCTGACCCCTGCACTATGTAATGACTGCAAGATGTCTTCACTCCACCAATAATCCCTATTGTAAATAGGGAAACAAAAGTAAAGGGGGACTATGTATGGTGGGTTTGAAGATGCTGCTAAGTCTGAATCTTTTGTGCATCCAAGCTTTTTAACCACAGAATTCCCTCACAGTGCCTTTGCTATTAATTAGGAGCCTGAGTGGCGTAGGAGGCTAATGCCTCCTACTAAGGCAGCATTTAACATCCAGCTGCCTGCAATTACTGCGAGTTCAATTCTCACCAGGCTCAAGGTCGACTCTGCCTTCCATCCTTTCTAAGGTGGGTAAAATGAGGACCCAGATTGTGGGGGCAATAAGCTAACTTTGTATAAAATATACAAAAGTATGAAGGCTATTGCTTAACGCATTGTAAGCCGCCCTGAGTCTCCGGAGAAGGGCGGCATATAAAAATAAATAAAAATAATAAATAAATAAAAATAATAATAATAATAATAAAAAACTTTTTTGGGTTGGGGTTTTTTTTGTGTGTTTTCCTGATTCCTCCAAAGACCTCAAATAGATTTCTTCTGCCTTTATTTATCTGAACATGAGAAAAGATAGATGGATTTGGCCTGCAAGGAGTATGAGGGGATTTTGCATCTCTTGGTCTGACAAACCCTTGGAAGGTTCTCTCTTTTTTTAATCCCCTCAAGACCTCCATCAGAAGATTTTGGTGGCAGTCTGCCACAACTAGTTAGAAAAGAATACTTCCTTTGAGCTCCATTCAATCTTGCACTGGAAAAAGTAGTCTCTTCTTTTGTTGTTTTTAAACAATGCCTAATTCATTCAAGTGGGTACTGAAAGTGCCTTTTCTTGCTTTGTGGGGAAGATCTGAAGTGTGATATCCTGGTCAAGGATAGAAAAATCTGTGTAATAGATCAAAAGATTTCGTAGACAGATCTGTTAATTTTGCTAAGGTGAAATGAGAGGAGACACCAAGTATGTAAAAAATAAAATAAAATGTAACATTATAGTTACTCATCACTATACCTTTTAGGGGTTGGGAGAGAAATAAAATTCTCCTCCACCATTTTCTATGGAGCTTCTCAGTCATCCAGGTCTTGGTTGTCCAAAGGTGCTTTTGGTTGGTTTGAAAGAGGGGTCAAAGAGTCCATCTACATTAAGATTGAACAGTCCTCTCTCAAGAGGAGGAGGGATACAACCAGTGATGGGACTTGAATAATTTAACAACCGGTTCTCTGGCTGGGTAGGCGTGGCCGGTTGGTCATGTGACTGGGTGGGTGATGTCACTCATCACACCCAGCCCTGCCTCCCGGCCACTCCCCTCAAAGGCAGAGGTAGGATTCAGCCGGTTGGGGCTAATCCCACCACTAGCTGGTCCCACTCCTGCCCGTTTTTCGGCCTGTTTTTTTGGCTGTTTTCAGACCGTTTTCAGGTTGTTTTCAGGCCATTTTCAGGCCAGTTTTCAGGCCATTTTCTGGGCTGTTTTGTGGCCATCTTCAGGCTGTTTTTCGGGCCTTTTTGGCCCCAAAAATGGCCCGGAAAACAGGCCAAAAAATGAGTGGGGGCAGGGCCAGCCAGTGGTGGGATTTTCCGGTTCACCAAACCACGCAGAATCTTAACTACTGGTTTGCACAAACCAGTGCGAACCGGCAGCAGCCCACCTCTGGATACAGCATCACCTGTCTCCTGTTCACAACACAGTCCTTTACAGCTGTTCCAAGAATGTTCCACACCCATTTGCACTATTCAGGTGACCGTGAGGGCACAAATAAATCTCCAAGTGGCCTCAACGACTTGCAGAAAGAGTGCTAATGACCAGAGGACTGCAAGGAATATAAATCCTTCCATTCTCCCACCCTTCAGTCAGAACTGAAGAAGCTTCTTGGATGAGAAGTGAAACATCTTCAAGTGAAAGCAAAGTCCAGTTAAAAGCACCTTTACCCTAACCCTAACCCTAATCCTAACCCTAACCCAAATGAAACCAAACTTCTGAAGCTTCTGTTTCCTTAAGGAGAGACCCTTCCATTGATATCATCAATTCTTCATTTTAGGTCCAAGAGTAGCTTTGTGAAGATTTGAGATGTATCTTCAGGTCGAGAACTATCGACCTCTTTTAAATTTAAATTTTAAACATAAATTTTTAATCTGTTTAATTATGGGGTATTTTAAAATTCAGCCTAAATTATTTAATTTGTTTTAATTTATTTTAGATTTTGTATTTCCTGTGTTTTATCTTCTGGCTGTTCACCGCCCTGAGTCCTTCGGAAGAAGGGCAGTATAGAAATTTAATAAAATAAATAATAAATAAAAACTACATACATCTCAAGGTTAAGAGGTTAAGATATATCACTTTGATCACGACCTCTTCTATATCACTTGGGAGATGGGTACTCCCAAGAGCCGAGGTGGCGCAGTGGTTAGAGTGCAGTACTGCAGGCTACTTCAGCTGACTGCTGGCTGCAGTTCAGCAGTTCGAATCTCACCAGGCTCAAGGTTGGCTCAGCCTTCCATCCTTCCAAGGTGGGTAAAATGAGGACCCAGATTGTTGGGGGCAAGAGGCTGACTCTGTAAACTGCTTAGAGAGGGCTGTAAAAGCACTGTGAAGTGGTATATAAGTCTTATGTGCTATTGCTACTGCTTCCTCTGCTACTGCCGCTACCGGTATTAGTATTTATTTTTTTTTTTAAAAAATGCCTATTTGTTTATTATTAATTTTTACCATATTTTTTTTAAACAATGTCTTCCAAAAGAAGACAAATCAGGCAAAATGAACAACAAAAAAAAGGCCCGTTATCAGACATATAAACAAAGAAGACGAGAGTCATAATGAGAAGGGAGTAAAAGGAGAGAAATTCTCAAGGGCAGAAAACTATCTCTATACTTCCAATGAAGAATCTCAAGACTCTGATAAGCATGTCCAAAAAAATTCACAGGCACTCAAACTATTTCTCACTGAGACGTGTGTAGGGCGTTCCCTGAACTCCCATCTGTTTCCAGTGGGACATCACAGCTCTCTCATCAAGTCCCTGCCCAGAATTAACACTTTTTAACATTAGTTTTCTGTCAAGGACACTCTTAGACAATGCATTCTTGAGCATGCAAGGAGATAAATTAGATTTTTCCATTCTTCCTCCAAGGTAAATTAGGATGAACCTTTGTGGCTGTGTAAAGAGAAGCGAACTGCAACTTCAGGGGTAAAGGTAAAGATTCCCCCGCACATACATGCTAGTCGTTCCCGACTCTAGGGGGTGGTGCTCATCTCCGTTTCAAAGCCGAAGAGCCAGCGCTGTCCAAAGACATCTCTGTGGTTATGTGGCCGGCATTACTAAATGCCAAAAGCGCACGGAACGCTGTTACCTTCCCACCAAAGGTGGTCCCTATTTTTCTACTTGCATTTTTTACGTGCTTTCGAGCTTGGCAGAAGCTGGGCAAGTAATGGGAGCTCACCCTGTTATGCGGCACTAGGGATTCGAACCGCTGAACTGCCGACCTTTCGATCGACAAGCTCAGCATCTTAGCACTGAGCCACCGCATCCCTTAACTTCAGGGGTAGTGAAGAGCTAAGCTGTGTAAGGTGAATTCCTCCCCCACAAATAAAGTTCTAACTTATTTATGAGATTTTTGTTGATCAGGGAACTCAAAATTAGGTCAATCTTTGCTGATAGTGAATCTGTTAAGATGATCCAAGAACTTAATTTATACGCCTGGGAAGATCCCAGCCTCCAAATCACTGTCATCATAATGGCACAAACCTGTAAGGGAAGATGGATGGCTCATTATAGCAAGCTATTGGTGGGGCTCTTTTGAGATGAGAAGAACCCTGCGTATTGAAGATCTAATGCTGCCATCCTGACTGAAGAAGTAGATTAAAGATTGACCTCAGTCTTCACAGGTAGACCTCCCAGCCTACCAGTCAAAGATGGGTGCCTCTGATGAAGAACAAAGAACAAAATGAAAGGATAGAGGGAAGGAAGAGAGTGTTAGCAGTTAAATGGAAACAGAAATGTGTATGATTGGGAAGGAGGGGTAAGGGATGGGTTGGCTTATTAAGGACATTAAAACATGACTAAGCTTCTTTACATTATTAGCCTTCTTAAAGAGCAGCTGTGTCTTATTAGTGCAACTTGGAGATCAGAGCAATCTTTTCTTTGATCTATCTTTACAATGTTGCCAGCAAATGGGGGAAACATGGATGTATTGGGCAAAGGTTATTTCTCAATCATTTCACCAAGCTTTGGTCCAAAACAGCTGAGAACACATTATGGTGCCCCTTAGGGCTGGGAAGATGAGAAAACCAGAGGAGAAGGGTAAGTAGATAACAATCGCAAATTGTTTTTCAGATGAGTTAGGAGGCAGTTCGGCTTTGGGATCCGATTTGCTTTAGAGCGTCTGCAAGGCAGGCTATAATACAAATATTTCAGAATGTGGATTCAATTTCTCTCTACAAATTTCTATGCTCAGTGCTCGTTGGGGCTGTCATTGGAGGAACCTAGCTTCCAATCAGAAACCATGCTTCTCAGAGTGACTTTGCAAAAGATGGAGCTCGGAGTTAAAAAGAGCAGTTTACAGAGTCAGCCTCTTGCCCCCAACAATCTGATCCTCATTTTACCGACCTCGGAAGGATGGAAGGCTGAGTCAACCTTGAGCCAGTCAGGATCGAACTTCCCGGCTGTGGGCAGAGTTAGCCTGCAATACACTTTAACCACTGCACCAATGTGGTTTCCTTCCTTCCCTTCCTTCCTTCCTTCCTTCCTTCCTTCCTTCCTTCCTTCCTTAGCAATAGCACTTAGACTTATTTGCCATTTCACAGTGCTTTACAGCTCTCTCTAAGCAGTTTACAGAGTCAGCCTATTGCCTCCAATAATCTGGGTCCTCATTTTACCGACCTCGGAAGGATGGAAGGCTGAGTCAACCTTGAGCCAGTCAGGATCGAACTTCCTGGCTGTGGGCAGAGTTAGCCTGCAATACACTTTAACCACTGCACCAATGTGGTTTCCTTCCTTCCTTCCCTTCCTTCCTTCCTTCCTTCCTTCCTTCCTTCCTTCCTTCCTTCCTTCCTTCCTTCCTTAGCAATAGCACTTAGACTTATTTGCCATTTCACAGTGCTTTACAGCTCTCTCTAAGCAGTTTACAGAGTCAGCCTATTGCCCCCAACAATCTGGGTCCTCATTTTACCGACCTCGGAAGGATGGAAGGCTGAGTCAACCTTGAGCCAGTCAGGATCGAACTTCCTGGCTGTGGGCAGAGTTAGCCTGCAATACACTTTAACCACTTCACCAATGCGGTTTCCTTCCTTCCTTCCTTCCTTCCTTCCTTCCTTCCTTCCTTCCTTCCTTCCTTCCTTCCTTCCTTCCTTCCTTCCTTAGCAATAGCACTTAGACTTATTTGCCATTTCACAGTGCTTTACAGCTCTCTCTAAGCAGTTTACAGAGTCAGCCTATTGCCCCCAACAATCTGGGTCCTCATTTTACCCACCTTGGAAGGATGGAGTCAACCTCGAGTCAGTCGAACTGCGAGCAGTCGGGAGAGTTAGCCTGCAATACTGCATTCTAACCACTGCACCACCACAGCTTCCTATATATAAATTACTAAATGTATTACTAAATATAGTAATATATTTGCATCCCTGACGATGACGAGTGATGAAGGATTAAGATCTGAAGCTCAGCAACATCCAAAGAATGGCCGCAAGATGCCTGCTATAAAACTTTATACAATATTTAGCAAATTGTCAGATGCCAATATCACCTCCCCACAATATATGAACCAAAAGTGACTTAACTTTCAAACTTGCACTCAGTTTTAAAATCCAGTTCTCCAAGGAGGAGGGGAAGTGTTAAAATGCCTAGATGTGGGTTACTTGTGGACAGAAATGCATATATTTGTGAAAATAGATACACAAAGTTGATTGTCTTAATAGAAAACTTCGCAAAAATACATGGTCTTGTCTTTGTATATTTTTGGTTAGCCAATCCCGGTCCTTTTGGAGCAGGGTAGATTAGAAATATCGTGAATTGAATAAATAGAAAGATAGGGGACATACATTCAAAAATATATTTACATACAGACAACATACAAGAAAAAAAAGGAGGATATTCATTTCTGCATATATGTTTTAAAAATTCTCTAATGCAGAAGTAGTGTGAATTTAAGGCTGAAAATAGCAAAGAAACTGACATTGGCAGATTTGCCAATAGCTAGCTGAAGGCTGTATATTTTGCATACATTTATTGTATTTATTTATTTTTAAAAAGAAAAGGGAAAAAAAAGCCAAGGTTTTTCAAAATCCTGCTGGAATGTCTGGTTTTGGCCACTAGGGAAGAAAACTTTGTTACTTGTAGTTTATTATAGTGGGCAACTCACAGACTTTGGCATATTTGGAATTTAAGCTGAGTAATGTACTGTTTTCAACTTATGTTCAAAATTTTTATTTGTCAGTAATCAGTTCAGATTTCTGCCAGTAATGATAGATTTTGCTCCATTCCTGTAAGAAGGTATAAGTGATTCTTGTACCCACTGTGGTTTAATTTCATTGCTTCTCCTGCCCCACATGAATTTATGAACTCTTGGCATGTCATCCTTGAAGCAGGGGTGAAATCTACTTACCTTCCTTACTGGTTCGGAAGTGCACATATGCATGTCGCGTGTGCACACGGAACATCTGCACATGAGCAAACCCTTCTGCACATGCACAGAGGGTAAAAAAACATTACTTCCTGGTTAAAACCAGGAAGTAACGATGACCGGGAGGGTGGGCGGAGCTCAAGCTGCTATCGCTACTGGTTCTCCGAACCGGGAACATTTCACCCGTCTTGAAGCTCTGTGACTGGTGTCCACTTATTTAGTTGTCATCTCTGGCAAGGAACTGCTTGTTTCGTGCCTCAGTTATCATAATTTCAACTAACAGAATCAATCAGCCATCAACCAAGGAGTTGCAATCTAAATAAGTCTTGAATATGGCTAGCTACAGAAGTCTAACCAAAGACAGATTTTAACTGTTGACATTTTTACGATTTAGAAATATTTCACCTGTGTGCTAGACTCCACTTTCACACTATGAGTAAGGGGATAATAGTGTTGTGGCTCTGTTACTGGAGCCTGTGTCATCGTCAGGAGAGGACTCCGAGAGTGAAGGGGAGGAGTTGGCAAGGCCTCCCTCTCCAGGACCCTCCTCTCTGGCAATGCCTTCGGTGTCCGCCGAAGGGCAAGAGATAGGGCCAGGGCCAAGCACGTCCACGCAGCCACAGATGGACAGTGATGAGGGTAATGAGTCTTGGCTGGACCCACGCCAGCGTCGCAGAGATAAGCGCGTGCAACAGAAGAAAAGGCGTGCCCGAGATTAGGCTGAGTCACTGGACCACACCCCACAGGGTATAAAAGGGAGCGTGGTGGCCAGTCAAACCTTGTGACGAACAAAGCTGAAAGCTTCCACACCATTCTGCATTGCCGGACTTTTGCTATAAGACTTTGCTGGAGTATCAATAATTCCGTAATTATTGAGCTGCTTTCCTTTGATATATCAGAAGTGGGGAGAAGTTATCTCTCCTCTTTGTAAATAATAAACTCTTGGCAGGCAGCCACTAGGTTGTTGCCAAGTTCCGTTATCATAAGGAAAAGGATTTTGCTGGCTGGTTTGGTCTTTAACTCCTGAACGTTTGTTGGTATGTGTGTGTGGGGTTGGGGACAGAACAAATAGAGTAAAACAAGGTATTGGTGGTAACTGAGGAATTTGTTGATAATGCTCTCCTCCAATAGGAAATGGAAAGGAACTTGGCACTTCTCTTATTCAGTAGTCTACTGGTGAAACCATAAATTTATGGAGCTGAAAGGAAGGACATGGGACCTGATCCTTGTTCATCACAAGTCAATGTTCCCAGGTTGTAACCATAGGAAATCTGATGGATAGCTGTGTCTGCTTAACAACTTCTCGTGGAGCCATGTCCAACACATCATTAATCAATTCAATAGTTCTTATTGTTGGGAAACTTTTCTAATATTTAGCACAGAATCCACCCATTGGCTTTAAACCTTTCCTTTGGACCAACAGTGGGCAATCTCCTGGATTTTCAGTATGAGAATTCTTTAGATATTTGAAGATAGTTATCATGGACACCCTACCTGTGCATTATGCCCCTTCAAGATATGAACTTCAATGTAGGCTGGTGACCCCCAGGGGGAGGGCCTTCTCTGTGGGGGCACCTACCCTATGGAACCAGCTGCCCCCAGAGATAAGGAGAATCATAGACCTCGGTGCCTTCCGCCGTGCCCTTAAAACTTTCTTTTTTCAGCAAGCCGGGCTGGCTTAACATATTTTTAAATATTTTAATTGGTTTGTCTTTTTAAACTGGGGCCAAATTAATATATATTCTTTTAATTGTTTTTAATGTTTGTATTGTATGTTTTTATCTGGCTGTACACCGCCCTGAGTCCCTCGGGAGAAGGTGCGGTATATAAATTCGAAATAAAATAAATAAAATGAAATAAATAAAATAAACTGCCCCACATTTAGAACATACAGCTTGTCCTCCAACCTGCCCCCTTGAATCTAAATTCTGTATTTCCCTAGTTGCAGCGTTTACCATTTTCACCGTTTGCCAAGAACAGCGTGTTTTAAGGTTATGGTAGTCTCAATTTCACTTTTTGGACGTTGTTCAGGGAAAACTGTGCATCGCTTATATAAACACAGAAAATCAAGCTGACCTGTTTTCTATAGACATTGTGAAACGGGCTAGAATGGATTAAGATCTAGTTTGGCTTGTGAAATCTGCTAGAAAGTAGGCCAAAGGGAAGGACTGTGGGAAGCAGACACTTTTATTTCCCACCCTTGGAGAAAGATTCCGTCCCTCCTCCTCCTCCTCCTCCTCCTCCTTTTTTAAAAATTCAGTTGTGCATATTTAAAACGTAGAATAACAGATTTGGAAGGGATCTTGGAGGTCTTCTAGTTCAACCCCCTGCTCAAACAGGAGACCCTATACAATTTCAGACAAATGATTGTCCACTCTCTTGTTGAAAGCCTCCAGTGATGGCGCATCCAGAACTTCTGAAGGAAAGCTGTTCCACTAGTTGATTTCTCTCACCATTGAGAATTTCTCTCCTTAGTTCTAGGCTGCTTCTCTCCTTGGTTGGTTTCTCATCTTGCCGTCTAGTGTTTTGGAAAATATTTGACCCTCTTGTCTTTGTAGGAGTCCCTCAGCTATTGGAATACTGCTATCATGTCTCCGCTACTCCTTCTTTTCACTAGACTAGACATATCCAATTCCTGCAGCCATTCTTTGTATGTTTTAGCCTCCGGCACCCTGATCATTTTTGTTGCTCTTCTCTGTTCTCTTTCCAGAGTCTCCACATCTTTTTTATATTGTGGTGACCAGAACTGGATGCAACATTCCAAATGTGGTCTTACTAAGCCTTTGTAAAGTGGTACTAGAACTTCAAGTAATCTTGATTCTATCCCTCTGTTAATGCAACCTAAGTCTGCATTGGGGTTTTTGGCTGCCGCCATACACTGATGGCTCATATTTAAGTGATTGTCCACTAGGACTCCAAGATCCTTCTCACAGTTACTGGCATCAAGCCACGTTTCACCTAGTCTGCACACGTACAGTTCATATTTTTTTTTTTTTGCTTTAAGTGTAAAGCCTTACTTTTATCTATGTTAAATTTCATTTTGTTAGGTAGGGCCCAGTGTTCGAGTCCATCAAGATCTTTTTGGATTTTCAGCCTGTCTTCTGTTGGAAGAAATCTCCTTCTGGGTTCTGCTCCAAGTGGGGAAACAGACACTGGAAACATGGAGACTGTTTGGAAAGATGGTTTAATGGTGGACAGGATCACATGGCTTGAGTTCCTGAACAGAAAAAAGGGCAGATACAGTAAATCCTCGGGTTTTTATGCTCTCTCTGGCTTTACATTTCCTGGGCCCCCGAAAGAGTATCCTGATTGGTTGTCAGACTTCCAGGGGGTGGGGGTCTTAGCTAGCCTTGCTGGCTGATGTAATCTTCCCAGGTGCCATGTGGTGAGTTTCTGTTGCTAGATGGGTAGAGGGCTAATCCTATCTTTGTTGGATCTTTGGCAATTCCTACTATGGCTCTGCCTGAAGGAGGCAGATCTTTGTTATGTAGAATAGACTGGCCCAGGCCTTAATGGCTCATTGAGAAAGGGTGGGGGCAGGAAGATGGGAGCTGCTTCAAAACATGCTTATCCATTTCTCATCCAGGGAAATATAATATTCTGCCTTTTTCATATTTCCTAAAATATTTCACTCTTCCAGGAAAGGGGTGGGTGCTAACTTCCTACACTTCTTGGATGTAGGTGGTGGGTTTGAAATGATGTTTAAATCCATTGCAAAAAAAGAAATGGACGTTAACTTGGCAGATGTAAGCAAGGAAGTCTAGCAGACAAAAGCGATGGGAAAAGACATCTCAGTCCCGAGAAAGGAGGGAGTGTGAGAAAGAGACTCAAAATAACCCTACCTTGATTTTCCTTAGTATAAGAGGGAGCAGAGCGAAAATGAGGGCTTTCAAGATTCTTTTACTATATCCTACCACAATAAAGCAAAGATTCTGTGATGCTTCTAGCATCTCTTTCTTAATCTGGTTTACCTTGAAGTATTGATCAGGATTTTGATACTTGCGATAATTGGTCAAAAGGTTCTTATGTTGAGATGGCAGAATTAAAGGATGTATTTATTTATTTATTTATTTATTTATTTATTTATTTATTTATTTATTTATTTATTGAATTTGTATACCGCCCTACTCCCGAAGGACTCAGGGCGGTGAACAGCCAAATAAAATACATATAATACAAATGTTAAAAAACCATTAAAATACAATTAAATAATTGGCCCGAAAAACGAAATTTAAAACAACCCAATTCATAAGACAAATTTAAAATTTAAGAATTTTAAAAATTTTAAAAATTTTAAAAGAGAGGTTAGGCCAGGCCGGCCTGCTGGAAAAGAAATGTTTTGATGGCACGGCGGAAAGCGCGCAGGTCCGGGATCCTCCGTATCCCCCTCCGGTCTGGGGGGGGGGAGCTTGTTCCAGATTGCGGGTGCCCCCACAGAGAAGGCTCTCCCCTTGGGGGCCACCAGTCGACATTGTTTGGCCGACGGCATCCTGAGGAGCCCTTCTCTATGGGAGCATACTGGTCGGTGAGAGGCCACTGGTGGCAGAAGGCGGTCTCGTAGATACCCC
This sequence comes from Pituophis catenifer annectens, assembly GCF_029215685.1. Taxonomy (NCBI): domain Eukaryota; kingdom Metazoa; phylum Chordata; class Lepidosauria; order Squamata; family Colubridae; genus Pituophis; species Pituophis catenifer. The sequence goes on from NW_027256892.1 coordinate 2,683,263, forward strand.
GGTCCTAAGCCATGGAGCGCTCTAAAGGTGGTAACCAAAACCTTGAAGCGCACCCGGGAGACCACCAGGAGCCAGTGCAGATCGCGTAGGAGGGGGGGGTCACATGGGAGCGCCCCGTCGCTCCCATAACCATTTAGCTGGCCTTTAGGGTTGTGGAAAGTTCCATAAGAAACCACAAGCCTATGAGTTGGACATGTGATCGTACATGAGTATTTTCATAACTTCTATACTTTATCTACTATGCGCTGACTTCCTCTTATGTAACTAAGTAAGAATAGGGAATCTATATAACCTTGCTTCAAACGGCATCCAGGGTTCCTCTAATCTTACAGGAGGACCCTCCTTTGTTCAACTGAATAAACGTGTGTTTTTAAGAGAGATACCTTGGACTCCATCTCTTTGTTCGCACCAGGCCACACCTGATCCCTGCCTGACAGAAGGGCTAATATTTCTATCACAGAACAGAAAACTGAAGTAAAAAAAATAGAATGTACAGAAGCAACAGAAGCCTGCCAAAGGCATTCTATTCAATGCTGAAAATAGGAGTTCTTTCTAGTTTATCTTTATTCTTTTGTTGTATCAAGATGTATGGTACATTTTATGGCATCTCAGGTACTTTGTGTGAGGTCCTTGGTGCTCTCTGAATTTGGTAGTGGGTTTGGGTTTTTTTTTTTTCTCAGATATTTCTTTCTTTTTTTTTAATTTTTTTTATTAATAATAAAAAAAATACAAACAAACATACAGTAAATACATTAAAACAACATACAAAACGAACAAACATCAATTCAGTCCAATGACTGACTCTTAGAAGTTACTACAAACGGTGGGTCATTTTCGTATTTCTCTTATTTTTCTCTATTTGTATCTATATCTACATTCACATATTTACATGATTGTATATATATATATATATATATGACTCTTTATTTAATTCTATACATTTCTATTGAATAGTCAAAAATTATCTTTATATTCCTATTTTTGTCTCCAGCCAGCTGTACCATCTTTCCCATACTAAATAGTAATCAGTATCGTCTTTCTCTTGTATTTCTTTTGTGAGTTTATCCAGTTTTTTTTCAGATATTTCATTACCCAACTATCTAATCTGCAAGAACCATCAAGCTCAGAGAGCACCAAGGACTCTACAATTCAACCTGTGCTACCTGTGCTATTCTCTTCTATTAAATGTCTTGTGAGCATCAAGTGGATTTTGAGAAATGATCTCCATCGTGGCTCTTTATTCACAAAAGGGATTGACATGAGGATGTTGTCCATGGCTCCCTTTTATCTTCCTCAGGTTAATTACGCTCACTGTAATCTATTCTTATTCATCTTGAGTTCTATATCTCCTCATTTTGGTTGTCTTTTCTGGATTATTTTATTTTTTATTTAATTACATTTACCACACCACCCCCAATATCACCACAATAGAATAGAATAGAATAGAATAGAATAGAATAGAATAGAATAGAATAGAATAGAATAGAACAGAACAGAACAGAACAGAATAAGACAGAACAGAACAGAACAGAACAGAACAGAACAGAATAGAACAGAACAGAATAGAATAGAATAGAATAGAATTCTTTATTGGCCAAGTGTGATTGGACACACAAGGAATTTGTCTTGGTGCATACACTCTCAGTGTACATAAAAGAAAAGATACGTTCGTCAAGAATCATAAAGTACAACACTTAATGAGAGTCATAGGGAACAAATAAGCAATCAAATCATATTAGGAAACAGTCAATATAAATTGTAAGGATAACAGCAACAAGGTTACAGTCATACAGTCATAAGTGGGAGGAGATGGGTGATAGGAATGATGAGAAGATTAATAGTAATGCAGACTTAGTGAATAGTTTGACAGTGTTGAGGGAATTATTTGTTTAGCAGAGTGATGGCATTTGGGAAAAAACTGTTTTTATGTCTAGTTGTTTTGGTGTGCAGTGCTCTATAGCGTCATTTTGAGGGTAGGAGTTGAAACAATTTCTGTCCAGGATGTGAGGGGTCTGTAGATATTTTCACAGCCCTCTTTTTGACTCGTGCTGTATACAGGTCCTCAATGGAAGGCAGGTTGGGAGCCATTGTTTTTTCTGCACTTCTAATTATCCTCTGAAGTCTGTCTTGTTGGGTTGCAGAGCCAAACCAGACAGTTATGGAGATGCAGATGACAGACTCAATAATTCCTCTGTAGAACTGGATCAGCAGCTCCTTGGGCAGTTTGAGCTTTCCGAGTTGGCGCAGAAAGAACATTCTTTGTTGTGCTTTTTTGATGACGTTTTTGATGTTAGGCGTCCAACAGTATGATAGATGTATGGCAGGGATTTTTAGATTAACTTTTAGAGTCAAATATTTTTTTGGGGATGATGCAAAAGAGAAAACGTTGCTTCTCCATTTTCTTAGTCTAATTATCTAATATTCCGTATTAAAACAATTGGACCAAGTTGTTTTAAGAGCTGAGGCACAAAAGCTTTCTGGGAGTGATAACCTATGTCCAGGGGTGGTATTCCCTTACCTTCGCTACCGGTTTGCAAATGGGAGCGTGCACATGCTCTCACTTCGCTCACCTGTACCACTTCCGGGTATGCGCAGGACCTTCTGTGCATGCACAGAGCTTCAAAAACGGAACGTGATGATGTCCGGGTGGGTGGGCGGAGCCTCCAGCAGTCGCCACTACCAGTTCGCTTGAACCGGATAGAACCTGCTGAATAGCACCACTGCCTATGCCTCTTCCTGACATCTGAACTGAGCTCTCTCATTCTATATAATGATAAAGACGGCAAAATTGAGCATTGGTCCACTAAGCCATCTTCATGTTCTTTTCTGATTCTATGCAGCTGTCTGACCTTCCCACCCCAAGGGAAAAGGGAAGGTCAATACAGGTAGTCTCTGACTTACAACAGTTCCTTTAGTGACTGTTCCAAGTTATAACAACACTGAAAAAGGTGACTTATGACCATTTTTCAGACTTTGACCGCATCCCCATGGTCGTGTGATCAAAATTCAGATGCTCGGCAACTGACTCATAGTTATGATGGTTGCTGCGTCCCGGGGTCATGTGATCCCCTTTAACGACCTTCTGACAAGCAAAGTCAACGGGGGGAAGCCAGATTCACTTAACGACCATCTTACTAAGTTAACGACTGCACTGATTCACCTAGCAACGGTGGCAAGGAATGTGGTAAAATGGGACAAAGCTCACTTAACAACCGTTTCACTTAACAGAAATATTGGGCTCAATTGTGGTCGTAAGTCGAGGACTACCTGCAATTTTTATTCAAACTAATAGAGTGATCGTTGTAATGATAATAACTACAATAAAAATGATAGTGCAGTGGACATGAATATAGGGAGGCAGGAAGGCAGTGGAGGATGGGGGTGGTGGTTTGGCATATTATGGTCTATGGGATCAAATATGACTTAAGTGACTGAACAATGACAGCAACAATAAAAATATGTTGTTGTTGTTGTTAGTTGCGAAGTTGTGTCTGACCCATCGCGACCCCATGGACAACTTTCCTCCAGGCCTTCCTGTCCTCTACTATCCCCCGGAGTCCATTTAAGCTCACGCCAACTGCTTCGGTGACTCCATCCAGCCACCTCCTTCTCTGCCATCCCCTTCTTCTTTTGCCCTCCATCGTTCCCAGCAGTAGGCTCTTCTCCAGGGAGTCCTTCCTTCTCATTAGGTGGCCAAAATATTTGAGTTTCCTCTTCAGGATCTGGCCTTCTAAAGAGCAGTCAGGGTTGATCTCCTCTGGGACTGACCGGTTGGATCGCCTTCAGTCCAAGGGACTCGCAGGAGTCTTCTCCAGCACCAGAGTTCCAAGGCCTCCATTCTTTGGCGCTCAGCCTTCCTTATGGTCCAACTTTCACAGCCATACATTGCAACTGGGAAAACTGTAGCCTTGACTATACGCACTTTTGTTGGCAGGGTGATGTCTCTGCTTTTTAGTATGCTGTCTAGATTTGCCATAGCTTTCCTCCTCAGGAGCAAGCGTCTTTTAATTTCTTGGCTGTATAAAAATTTGTATCAGTTAACAAATCATAGGTATTTTTAAGGAACCTGGCAGGAAAATAACCCTCATACTCTCTCTATTTGTATTTTGTATTTGTATTTATTAAATTTTTATACCGCCCTTCTCCCGAAGGACTCAGGGCAGTGTACAGCCAGATTAAAACAACATATACCCACAAAATTTAAAAAACAGTTCAAAATATATTAAAAATGTGGCCCTTATATTAAAAACTACAAACACCCAAGAAAATTAAAATTCAGTTTCTATGACCCACAACGACTTCTAAATCAGCGTGTTAGTTAATGAAAAGTTTTTAGCCTTTTGTGTTATGTATAAAACCACATAATAGGGCTAATGTTTGGTTCGCTGTATTGTAGAAACCCTGAAAATTATTTCAGCAAAGCATCTAAAATGAGATGTATGTATGAAATAATAAGAACATATGAAATCTGATTTTTTTCCGATACAGGTTTTTTTTTTGTTTTAATTTGATTTATATGCCGCCCTTCTCCGGAGACTCAGGGCGGCTTACAATGCGTTAAGCAATAGCCTTCATACTTTTGTATATTTATACAAAGTCAGCTTATTGCCCCCACAAACTGGGTCCTCAATTTACCTACCTTAGAAAGGATGGAAGGCTGAGTCAACCTTGAACCTTGGCGAGATTCGAACCTGCAGTAATTGCAGGCATCTGGTCTTAATAGCCAGCTTAATAACAGGGTGCCTTAGACCACTGTACTACCAAGGCTCTTTTGGTCTGTGTTTGATGCTTCTCTAGTCATTTATAATCAGTTTGGATAATTTGAGATCTGGAATGACTGGAAAGGACATGCTTCACAATGTTTGTATTAAGGGTTGGGCCAAAGCTGTTAATTTTTTTTCCCTCTCTGTCTCTGCATTAATCAGATTTTCTTCCCCGAAGTTCCACGCCCCTTCTTAAGGGAAACCTGCTCCTTGACCCTGTTAGTGTCCCTCAAGAGGTTTGGGTGGATCTGCTTTAAGTCCCTTCCTCTGATGGAACGATAAAGCATCTGTCATCTTGGATCCCGTCTTATCCAGGTTTAACCCTATCGTGTCCACAAGTGTACGTGTGCTGGAGCTGTTCTCGTATCGGGGTTCGGATTTCCACTCTGAAAAACGTTTTCTGAAACTTGAGCTCGGCTCTGTATTTGCACTACTGAATTGTTGCTGAGCTGAAATTGGAGGAGGAGGAAGTATTATGCACAGCCATAACCCCTTCCCCCAAGTTCTTAGGGGGAAAAAAAGTAAGTTTCAAATTGATAAGGAGAAGAATGCAAACAACAGCAGGTCCTTGGGAAGGACTCGGAAAAAAGTGCCAATCGAGTCTAAACAGCTGGCTGACTGTGCAACCCACCATCCTATGCTCTGCTTAGCTGGTTAACGTGTTTAAACCGGGGGGGGGGGGTTTCAAGAAGCCCAAGGGCAGCTTTTTAGCCTTCGGGATAATTTTTTTTAAAATTTGATTTATATGCCACCCTTCTCCGGAGACTCAGGGCGGCTTACAACGTGCTAAGCAACAGCCTTCATACTTTTGTATATTTTATACAAAGTCAGCTTATTGCCCCCACAAACTGGGTCCTCAATTTACCTACCTTAGAAAGGATGGAAGGCTGCGTCAACCTTGAGCCTGGCGAGATTCGAACCTGCAGTAATTGCAGGCAGCTGGTCTTAATAACAGGGTGCTTTAGACCACTGTACTACCAAGGCTCCTACCAATTTTGCAAAAAAGGGCAAGGGGATAAAACCAAGAGCAGAAGAGCAAATACATTTCCTCCCCAGGCATGGTGCAGTTGCTTTCCTCATCTCTTATTTTGCACTGAATTGTGTTCTACCAAGACATCTTAGGAACATCTCAGGATTTTTGCAAGTACAAACTAGAAAATTAATCTGAGACACATTGCTGTTGTTAACATAGGTTCTATGTTTAGTTTAATGCAAAGAAGGACTAGGGGAGACATGATAGCAGTCTTCCAATATCTCAGGGGCTGCCACAAAGAAGAGGGAGCCAAGCTATTCTCCAAAGCACCTGAGGGTAGGACAAGAAGAAGCAATGGACGGAAACTAATCAAGGAGAGAAGCAATTTAGAACTAAGGAGAAATTTCCTGATAGTTAGAACAATTAATCAGTGGGACAACTTGCCTCCAGAAGTTGTGGATGCTCCAAACACTGGAAATTTTTAAGAAGATGTTGGATAACCATTTGTCTGAAGTGGTGTAGGGTTTCCTGCCTGGGCAGGGGGTTGGACTAGAAGACCTCCAAGGTCCCTTCCAACTCTGTTATTTTAATTTCTAAATTCTATGCACTGTTCTAAGTGGCATTGTGATTTAATTGATTTTGCTTTAGCTAAATTGGCTAAATTCAGCTGTTGTGGTTTAACACAGTGGGAGATCACAGCCAGCTATGATTAGTCAACAAACCGTTGTTTATTGGTGCTATATGAAACAGGTCACATGGTTTTGCCACGTGATAGCTCTCTGGCCATGATTCACTTCCTTTCAGGTTAATCACTTATATTCTGTCCCAAAAAACAAAAATGGTATATCCCCCCTTGCATGTAATTAAAGCACTGAGTCTCCTGTAGGAGCAGAGTTCACATGTATTTTCTAAAAGCTACCTTTTACATTATAATATTAAGATCTCCATGTCCTGATCGACTTTATTCATATTTTGACAAATGCATTTTCTCCAACCGATGACTCAGTTGAAGTATAACCTGATCTAGCATACAGTCATTCTTGGTGGATCGGTTTGTTCTGGTCAATCCTGAGATCACACAGCCTGCTTTGAGACTAGGGCTGTGGATGGTGCCAACCATGAAGCTTTGTTGGTCCTTCTCATCCATTGACTCTCTGCAAGGTTGGCCCATCTAACAAGCAGAGTTGGTTGATTGACTTTTGTTTTGGTTGCAACTTGCAACCCATTCTTAGAACAGCTATCAAATGTAAAAACTAGGAAAATCGTCCAGTAGACGTTCAGATTTGTAACCACTTTAGGCTCGAACATTTAGATTCCATTTGGTTGCAAAACATAGCTGCTTGGAGAGGAAAGAAGATAGACATCCTATTCAAGATGATGCTATATTATGTAACTTGCAGAAGGGCAAATAAATGAAACAATGGATGGAAACAGGAAAAGTTGGATGGAAACTAATCAAGGAGAGAAGCAACCTGGAATTAAGAAGAAATGTCCTAACAGTGAGAATAGAATAGAATAGAATAGAATAGAATAGAATAGAATGGAATGGAATGGAATGGAATAGAATAGAATAGAATAGAATAGAATAGAATAGAATAGAATAGAATAGAATAGAATAGAATATTATTCTGTTGGAAGGGACCTTGGAGGTCTTCTAGTCCAACCCCCTGCTTAGGCAGGAAACCCTACACCACTTCAGACAAATGGTTATCCAACATCTTAAAAACTTCCAGTGTTGGAGCTTTCACAACTTCTGGAGGCAAGTGGTTCCGCTGATTAATTGTTCTCACTGTCAGGAAATTTCTCCTTAGTTCTAGGTTGCTTCTCTCCTTGATTAGTCCTCACTCATTGCTTCTTGTCCTACCCTAGTGGAAGAGCTTGCCTTCAGTGGAAGAGAACCAGTGGAAGAGGCTGGCCTTCAGAAGTTGTGGGTGCTTCATCACTGGAAGTTTTTAAGAAGAGACTGGGCAGCCGCTTGTCTGAAATGGTCCAGGGTCTCTTGCTTGAACAGGGGATGGACTACAAAGACCTCTCTTCCAGCACTATTCTGAATTGAATTGAATATGTTGATGTCTGGTTTCTGCATTTATCTTTTGGGATGAAGCTAAGAGACATGGTGGATGGGACAAAATGAAAGCAAGTGGGATTTAACAAAGTAGGTAAGACAAAGAGTGTCTTTTGTCAGGGGTGGGTATTGTTAAAAACAACATTAAGCATGCTTTACAGTGTATCTTGTTTGATTCCGATCTCAAAAGAAAATAATATCTTGGCACGATTTTCAGCACTCATAATGGTTAAAATCTGCACAAAAGAGAATTTGAAGGCTTGGCCTCTCATTGTCCACCCCTCATAGAAACGAGTGCACAATAGCTTATTCTTTTATTTTCTTATCTGGGCCCAACTTTAAAAAGTATTTGAATACATCTACAAAAAAAATAAAAAATGAATAAAGCAGATCAGGACATTGGCACTTAATATTATAGTGTAAGCGATAGCCTTCGGGAAGCAAAGCAGAATACAAGAAGACAACTTCACACCTCAACCATTTTATACAATTCGTTTAAAAAGCCATATGGTTTTACTTTCCTTTATTTCTTTAGCCTTTGGATTGAGATAGGGTGGGGCTTGGGACGGTGGGGGGGGGTGAGAAAAAAGAAGAGGGAGGGAGAAGCAGGAAGGGGTGAGGGCCAGGAAAATCTGAGCCAGTTTCTTCCTTGTTACACAACAAAGCTAAAAAAGAGCAGAATATCACTCAACTCTTTGGTGCTGAGCCACATCAAATCACCCACAATTGTCCACTTTTCCTAGTCTTAAGAGCTCATGTATTTTTTTTTTGTTTCATTAAAATATTAATAGCTCTTGGTTTCCTTTTAACTATTTGCTGGGCAGTATTAATAATATAGAGCCACATAAAGCACGGACAGATTATAAATTATAATTAAGTAGATATAGAAGCACTGGTTCATTTTACCCAATATTGCCAACTCCAATTTCCCAACAGTCTGGTGCCGTCCAGATGCAAATCCTCAGAATTTCTAGTAGACCAACCATATTTAAAAGGATCTCTGTCTGATCAAGGTTGTCCAAAGTTTCAAGCAAGACCCTTTCCTAGTTCTTTTTAAAGATGTGAAAGATTGAATTTGGAAACTATAAATTGCTTTGCTCTTGAGCTATGACCCATCCTATATACCCATTAGACTTGATATCATATATGCTGGCTGATTCAGTCCCCTGAGTTTTAAGTCTGTAGAGATTCTCAGTCATCCGGTCATGGTTGATACGGGGTGAGGTATCAGCAATACGCTGATGATACCCAGCTGTATATCTCTACCCCGCGTCAATTCAGTGAGGCAGTGGATGTGATGTGCCGGTGCCTGGAGGCCGTGAGGGTCTGGATGGGAGTCAACAGGCTCAGACTTAAACCAGACAAGACCGAGTGGCTGTGGGTATTGCCTCCTAAAGACTATGTTGATTGTCCATCCTTGGTTCTGGGGGGGGGGGAGAAATTGTCCCCCCTCAGAACGGGCTCGCAATTTGGGTGTCCTTCTAGACTCACAGCTAAGATTAGAGCAACATCTGTCAGCTGTGGCTATGGGGGCCTTTGCACAGGTTCGCCTGGTACACCAATTGCGACCCTACTTGGATCAGGAGGCTCTCCTCACAGTCACTCATGCTCTTGTCACCTCACGGTTAGATTATTGCAACGTGCTCTACATGGGGCTACCCTTGAAAAGAGTTCGGAGACTACAGTTGGTCCAGAACGCAGCTGCGCAAGCTGTCATGGGTGCACCTAGGTACACCCACATTACACCAGTTCTCTGCGAGCTGCACTGGCTCCCTATTGGTCTCCGGTCACAATTCAAGGTGTTGGTTATTACCTTTAAAGCCCTACACGGCTCAGGGCCAGGTTATCTTCGAGACCGACTTCTGCCACATAGCTCCCAGCGACCGGTAAGATCCCACAGAGTTGGTCTGATAAGATAAGCAAGACAAGACACGAAGGTATGTGAACAAAGTTGTTCCCTGCAAATTGCTTCATTTGGCGTTCCTCCTTAAATAGGCTAAGGGAGTGGCCAATTAGCCCCAAGCCTTACTCTCGAGGAGACCTCCTCCTGAGGAGCCACTCCTGCCTTTTGGCAGCTCTGCGCGCCCGTGCATCGAGAAGAGGCTCCTCCTCTTCATTGAAAGGAGCTTCTGGAGCTTCTGAAGGCTCTTGATGAATCCCTGCCTCTGGCACCACATCTTCTCCAGCCTCCTCATTGTCTGACTCGAGTGCCAGCTGCACAGGCTACTGGCGCAGCACCACACCAGCCTCCTCGTTGTCGGAATCAGCTACTAGCTGCACAGGCCACTGACGGGCCACAACAGTGACACAGGAATTCTGGCAATTGTTGCAAGGCAATACACAGGACCATGTGAGATGTTCAACTCACTCCGTTATTGAGGTTATTCACCCATCTAGAAGAGCTCCTGATCTCATGTCACCCTTTCCTCTAACTCGGTTATCGAAGAGATTCAGAGCCTGGTCTCCAAACTTTGCCACTGTGAAATTGACTCAAGAATGCGAATAGCAAGATGGGTTCTTGAACACATGAAAGTAGAAGGGAACTGTTGTAGATCATCTTTTCCTAGCTCATGGGAGTTTAATAATGGCTTATTTAGCAATAAAAGCAACAGCAAAATTACACACTCCCCAAATAAATTTGTGAAATAATTTGTGTGGAAAACTGAGAACCGGAGTTTCTATAAACAAAGGGGATGGGTGAATACTGGTCAAATTCCAGAGATGAATTTCTGGGCTGAATATGTGCCAAGGAGGACTCTGTTCTCGAACTCTGGGATCTCCTAACAGATCCCAGAGTTATGATTTGGGGGATTTTCTCACCCATCTCAGACAAGTCTAATACTCATTTTCAGTGAGAAGTTCTCAAGTTTTTTTAATGGTTTCGTTTCTCAAAGGATGCTCCATGGTTAGTCTTTTCATTTGTTTTTTTGATGGTTGGTGGTTTCTAACCACAGACCACACCTACTGTCCAAATACATGCTCAGAATAAATATGTGTATGCCTGTTGGGTGAGAAAAAGGAAATCAAAGGAGCAGCCAGGACAAAGAGAGAGGAAACAGCAGCTTCAGAGAGACAGATGCCCTTCCAGGTGTTGGAATGCGTTCTAGAGTAAGACCTGCTGATTTTTAGTTTAGTTTTAGTTTAGTTTTATTTGATTTGTATACCGCCCTACTCCCGAAGGACTCAGGGCGGTGAACAGCCACAGGATAAAAAACATAAATGCAAAATTTAAAACTGAATAAAATCGAATTAAACAATTTGGCCGAAGACAGGTTTAAAACACCCCAATAAATTAAAAACGAATTAAAATTTACGTTTTAAAAAGGGAAAAAAGGGAAACAGTTAGGCCAGGCCAGCCAGATGGAATAAAAAGGTCTTGATCTCTCTGGAAATTGCAGGAATCTTAAAAAATAGGTTGGTTTTTTGGGTTGTTGTTTATTTTTTGAAGCAAAGGTCAAGCAACCTGTTGTTCTCAGACTGTTTTAGATTTTTGTTGTACCTTTTTTTTAAAAAAAAAAATATTGACATTCAGAACCTGGGAATGAATTGTCAGTTCCTCTTGGTCTGTTGGATGGGGAATAGTTGGGAAGAAGATGTGAAGAAGGATGAGCTTTCGTGGAAAAGGTGGCCTTCCCATTTCAGAAAACCTCACCTGCATTTAAAAGCTTGCATTGCTAATGTTCTTTAGAGTAGGGGGACATTATTCGATATGCCAAATATGGACATTTAAGAGCTGCGGTGGCGCAGTGGTTAGAGTGCAGAACTGCAGGCTACTTCTGCTGACTGCCGACTGACTGCAGTTTGGCAGATCGAATCTCACCCGGTTCAAGGTTGACTCAGCCTTCCATCCTTCCGAGGTCGGTAAAATGAGGACCCAGATTGTTGGGGATAATTGGCCAACTCTGTAAACTGCTTAGAGAGGGCTGTAAAGCACTGTGAAGCGGTATATAAGTCTAAGGGCTATTGCTATTGCTAAGGGGTTTCCGTGACCCATGGGTAGAAAGGAGTGGTTTTGAGCTCACAAAAATCTCAAAGATTGTCTGGGCCACCCCCGCACCTCCCCTTTTTTTGCAGAAATTTATCAGCATGCTTTTCAAAAGCTAACCCGGGGAAGGTCAAACTCGATTTCATTGAGGGCCGGATCAGGGTTGTGTTTAAATTCGGAGGACCCGGGTGTGCATGGCAAGATTGACAATCATTCGCGTCGGGGGCGCCTGTGGCAGCCTGAGCGCTCTGCCCGCAAAAACGGGCTCCCGAACTCCGTTTTCGATGCCTTGGCCTCCTGCAACCCTCTGCCAGCAAAAGCAGAGCTCCCTTTTCGTTGGCAGAAACTCCGCAGGCCGGTCCTTTGTTGTTTCCAGGCTGTTCCCATGGACCAGATCTAGGTACCCTGTGGGCCAGATCCAATCCCCAGGCCTTGAGTTTGACACCCCTCCTTCCAGCAAAGGAAGATGGGCAAAACAGACCAGACTGGTGTGGATTTCCCATTCTGCCTGGAATGGGATGATTTGAGTACGTCCAAGGTGGGGTTTGTTCATTTAGGGAGGCAGTTTGGAACACAGTAAGTGCTCCTGGATACTTCAGAGATGGAATATATGTCTATAACAGTGGTAGGTTTCAAATTTTTTTTACTACTGGTTCGTGGGTGTGGCTTGGTGGGCATGGCAGGGGAAGGATACTGTGAAATCTCCATTCCCACCCCACTCCAGGGGAAGGATACTGCTAAATCCCCATTTCCTTCCGATCAGCTGGGACTCGGGAGGCAGAGAATACATGGGGGTGGAGCCAGTCAGAATTTTTACTACCGGTTCTTCGCACTTGGCAATTGGCATGTACTGTATCTATGATAGTTGCAGGGTCCCAGGGGGTTGAGGGGGGGGTGGGGGTGGGGGTCATGTGATCACCATCTGCAACCTTCCCAGTTGATTTGTGACAAGTAGAGTCAATGGGGAAAGCGAGATTCGCTTAATGATTATTTAATTCACTTAACAAAGTGCAATGATTTGCGTAACCATGGCAAACAAGGTTGTAAATGCGGGTGAAGCTCACTTAACAACTGCCTTGCTTAGCAACAGGCATTCCGATCCCAACTTGAGTAATAATTCGAGGACTACCTGTATTAGAATAGAATAGAATAGAATAGAGTAGAGTAGAGTAGAGTAGAGTAGAGTAGAGTAGAGTAGAGTAGAGTAGAGTAGAATAGAATAGAATAGAATAACAGAGTTGGAAGGGACCTTGGAGGTCTTCTAGTCCAACCCCCTGTCTAGGCAGGAAACCCTACACCACTTCAGACAAATGGTTATTCAACCTCTTCTTAAAAACTTCCAGTGTTGGAGCATTCAGAGCTTCTGCAGGCAAGTTGTTCCACTGATTAATTGTTCTCACTGTCAGGAAATTTCTCCTTAGTTCTAAATTGCTTCTCTCCTTGATTAGTTTCCATCCATTGCTTCTTGTCCTATCCTCAGGTGCTTTGGAGAATAGCTTGACTCCCTCTTCTTTGGGGCAACCCCTGAGATATTGAAACTCTGCTATCATGTCTCCCTTAGTCTTTCTTTTCATTAAACTAGACATACCCAATTCCTTCAACCGTTCTTTGTATGTTTTAGCCTTCAGTCCCCTAATCATCTTTGTTGCTCTTCTCTGCACTCTTTCTCGAGTCTCCACATCTTTTTTACATCGTGGCGACCAAAATTAGTATTGGTTTCTTCTGAGATGGAGGTGGGGTGGGGAAGACGGAGGAGAACAGGATAGGACAAAGCCAGATTTGCACTGCTGTTTTTCTCCTCTCTAATAAATACTACTGAATCACCTGCCTTCTTTATTTTAAAGAGTCAGCCCTGCCTCCTTTTATTAACTTCCTAAGGGGTCACCTCTCTATAGCCTTGACTGGTTGTTTATTCTTCCTTAAAAGCACAGACCCCTTGTTTCTCTTTGTGCACATTGTTCAAAGGAATTTGCTAATGACATTTTTTGCTGAGTGTTTAACTGAGGATAGTTTAACCAAGGCATCTTGGATTGACCTCAGGAATTTAGCTGGCTGGCAGGAGAACGGTGCTCTTCAATGAACAGGGGTTGCCCATTCATTCCATTTGTGTTTCTACAAGGCACACCCGCCAGTCATTCTCAGATGATTCAATGGGCCTTGGAGAGGCAGGGCTGGGTTTGAAATCTGTTTATAAAGCCACTATTTATTTATTTATTTATTTATTTATTTATTTATTTATTTATTTCATGTATTTATATGCCGCCATTCTCCCAAAGGACTCAGAGCGGCGAACACAAGTTAAGAAACAAGTACAATAAAATCATAATTTAATCCAAATAATTAATTAGTAGTAAATAATAAAGCCCAGAATCAGTCTCAGCCTATTTGTTTGAAAAGCCAAGTCTTCAAGTCCCGATGGAAGCAGCGGAAATCAGGAGCCATCCGGAGCTCAGTAGGTAATTCATTCCTGAGGGTGGCAGCACCCATAGAGAACGCCCTACCCCTGGGCACAGCAAGGTGACATTGGCTCGAGATGCAAATGCAAACTAGATGCAAACCTACCTATTGTAATATTCCTTCTACCCAGAAAATCAAATTAAAGCCAACTCTATTGTAGCTGACTTCGTCTTTGGCGAAGGCCAATCACCCTTGACTTGTAGAAATGCATTTTGTGTGCGCATTCCCCAGGAAGCTCTATAGAAAAGGGCATTTGTTTCCACGCCCACCTTAAGAGTGCAAGGAACAATATATTCAATAAAAGATCTGTGAGGACTTTTCCCATGCTTGGTATTATGGATGATGATTGATTTGTGGTTCCAGGAAGAGTGAGGGTAGGTCTTGCTCTGCAGAAATTACTAGTGATTCTTGCTTGACAATTAGCACTATCGTTCATTTATCTGAGTAGCATACAATTCCCTTTCAGTAGCCTAAGTTAAAAATATACAAAGAAATCCATCTTATTATATAACATAACAGGAGTCCCTGTGGATTTTACTCCACTAGTTGCAGCCATTTAAAGGCCATTGAGCCAGCGCTGTCTGAAGAAATTTCCGCAGTCATGTGTTCAGCTGTTACCTTCCCATCAAAGTGGTACCTATTTATCTACTCGCATTTGCATGCTTTTGTACTGCTAAGTTGGCAGGAGCTGGGAAGAGGACAGGAGCTCATTCCATTGCGTAGCACTTGGGTCTTGAACCTGGGCTATTGGCCTTCCTGTTGACAAGCCCAGCGCCGCCCCCTATATAACATAATACATTATCCCAAATCATTGGGAAATGCCTCATCCAAGTTGAAGGCAAATTCCTTTCATTGTGAGAAGAAACAGCTCAACCACTTGGGGGGATTTTGTATTATTTTCCCTCTTGCTTACTGTTGGACTCAGCTGGGAATCCTAATAGCGCACTGATAGTTACTCTATTAAGAAAAAGTTGATGTTTGTATTCATATCTACAGTGTATATATATATCAATTTAATTCAAATCAAATTAAATATATATATATATATATATAATTTGATTTATATGCCGCCCTTCTCCAGAGACTCAGGGCGGCTTACAATGCGTTAAGCAATAGCCTTCATACTTTTGTATATTTATACAAAGTCAGCTTATTGCCCCCACAAACTGAGTCCTCAATTTACCTACCTTAGAAAGGATGGAAGGCTGAGTCAACCTTGAGCCTGGGGAGATTCGAACTTGCAGTAATTGCAGGCAGCTGAATGTTAATAACAGGCTATTAGCCAGCTGCGCCACCAGGTCACCAGGCCCCAGTATATACCACTTTCTCTACCCTCTTGTTATAGCTATTCCAATCTCAATGGTCTATTCCCAAGGTCATGGTTTATTTATATTTATTTATTCATATTTAAATTTATATACCGCCCTTCTCCCGAAGGACTCAGGGCGGTGAACAGCCAAAGGTAAACACACAGAATACAAAAATTAAGAACAGTTTAAAAAACATATTAAACAATTGGTTGACCCAATTGTAACATGACTGTGAAAGTTAACCAATAGAAAGGCTGAGCAAAGAATAAATAAATAAATAAATAAATAAATAAATAACATGTTCAAATTGTAGTTCCAGAGAAAGATGGACATCCTGAAAGAACAAATCATTCAAAATTAGAGGAAGTAAAACCAGACTTCTCATTGAAAATGCTAAATATGAAGCCAAAGCTTACATATTTGGGATGTGTGAGGCAAAGGAAAGGGTCACTGGTGAAAGAACCTGATCCTTGGAAAAAATAAGAGGCCATCAAAAAAACAGGTGAGTGGAAGAGAAGATGGGTAGGCGTCATCACTGAAGACAGGTAGGAGTTTACAAGAACGCGAAGTAATAATCCTGGTGAAATGATGGTTTAGAAATTACTGGATGATTGAACAACAAGCAATTCCAATGTCTCTTGTCTAGCATTTTGTCCCTCTCAGCATCCTTATTAGACAGACATCTACAAACTTCATGTGTATCCCGATCCCATTGATTTCTCCAGTTTTCTTTAGTTGCATGTTTTTGAATTACAACCTGGATGATATAGGACCTAGAGCAGGGGTCTGCAACCTTAAACACTCAAAGAGCCATTTGGACCCGTTTCCCACAGAAAAGAAAACACCGGGAGCCACAAAACCCTTCCCGTGCCTGATTATTTCTTGAGTGGCCACAAAACTAGCATATGTAGTTGAACTAAATGTTCTGTTTTCTTCTGAAAATTTTCTTTTCTTGGATTTATCCATGGTTGGTCTACCGGGGGTTGAAAAGCTCAATAAATTGCTTGCTGGCAGATGTCGCACATTGGCAGCTGTGATGCATATTTTGAGTGACAGGGAGCCACAGCAGAAGGGTGAAAGAGCCACATGCGGCTCCAGAGCACTGGTCCTCAACCTTTTCTTTGCCCTTTAAATAACTTTTGTGGGTCACGGACCCCCAAGATTAACTCAAGATTTAAATAACATTTCTTCAAGTCTTTGTGTACCCACTGTGGTGACATCGTGTACCCCCAGAAGTCCTCAGACCACAGGTTGAAAGCCACTGACCTAGAGGAGAGAAGCCACTGCTGCAATCTCAAGTGAATTTTTAGCTGTCGTCCAATGATTCAAACTCTGCATGTCAGCTTCAACTGATCAAATGGAACGGATGCAGGGGTGAAATTCAGCAGGTTCTGACAGGTTCTGGAGAACCGGTAGCGGAAATTTTAAGTAGTTCAGAGAACCGGCAAATATCACTTCTGGCTGGCCCCAGAGTAGGGTAGGAATGGAGATTTTGCAATATCCTTCCCCAAGGAGTGGGGAGGGAATGGGGATTTTGCAGTACCCTTCCCCCAGGAGTGGGGAGGGAATGGAGATTTTGCAGTATCCTTCCCCTGCCACGCCCACCAAACCACGCCCACAGAACTGGTAGTAAAAAAAAATTGAATTCCACCACTGAAAGGATGTATACAGTAGCAGAAAATAACCCCACTTCCCGACAATTCAAAAGAGGCATTTTGTTCTTTTGCAATTTTTCAAAGGACAATCAGTGCTGCAGTTTAGGAAAAGGATTAATTTGTTTTTTTAGTAAAAAAGAAGAAGGCAGACACTTAACATGGGGCCAGATTTTTTTTTTTAATTCTCTCTCATAAAGAATCCACCACAGGTTTTATAATGTTATGCATTTTTTTTTCTTACTTATAAAAATAAGCAGAGAAAATAGCTTGCATCTTTTTTCTCATTGCTGCAATAACTTTTTTTTAAATAATCTTTATAAGAACACCGGTGGCTATTTTCTTTTTTCTTTCTAAAAAAAAAAAAAAGATAATTGCAATTTCATAAATAAATAATGACATATACCAGATATGCTCACTGTTTATTCCAGCATTTGGCCAAAAGGAAAAAAAAAATTAAATTATAAATACATACTTTATATATATATGTATCTGTATAGAAATGGCACAAAATATCTAAAGTGCGAAAAAAATCACAATTAAATCATGCATTTTTCTTTATTATTTCTTAAGATAAGCCACAGCCCTCAATTTCAAGTGGGATCCATCAGTATTATAAGGCCAGATGTTTTTAAAAAGGGGTGCACTTTGATCTAGTATCACACTGAGTTGCAATCACTCTATTGCATGGGCTGATAGGGTTGTTATTCATCTACCTTAAGCTTATAAAAATTGCTTAGATTTATACCAGTTACTTACTTTAGGCTTTTGACAGATATTAAACGGAAAGCATACAAGCTCCTCTTCAATTCAAAGTGGAAATTAAGCTTCCTCATCATATTTGAAGGAGGAGGAGGAGGAGGAGGAGGAGGATGATTCTGCTGTTTCTTTAATAGTATGTAAAACGTTTCATATTTGGACCATCTAGAATCTGAAACGCTTCCTTCAACCTGGAAACAGCTGCCCAAAAGCAAAATGGGCTTTTTTCGAACATTTTTGAAGTGCAACACTTCTGAAATGCTAGAAAAGACCTGTTTTGAATTGGAAATCAATGGTTTAGAATTCAGAATGGTTCAAATTTGAATATTTTGCACAGAACCCCCCTTTTTTTAAAATTCTCTCTCCTTCCTTTTCAGATTTTTTCTGCTCCCCTCCAATAGCAACTTTGTTCCTTACAAAATGGCTAGTTCTGTTCATACAAGTCACTTTCATGGCATGAAGTGGGGTTATATAATCAAGAAAAAAAGGGGAAGAGGAGGAAGGGAAGGCAGGAGTCCCTGGAGTAAGGGTAGACAACTTGTTACTCTCCATTTTTTTAATTAATTTTTTTAGATGTTAAGCACAAGACACAGGTCTTCTGTTCCAGACCAGCATGGTTGGAGATGTAATTCAGTAGAATCTGGAGAGCTATATTTTACTATACTTTAGATCAGGGGTCTCCAACCTTGGCAATGTTAAGCCTGGAGGACTTCAACTCTGGGAGTTAAAGTCCTCCAGGCTTAACGTTGCCAAGATTGGAGACCCCTGCTTTAGATCACAAGCTATAAACTCCCACAATCCCTTGCCACATTTTGATGAGATGAAGACCTACAACATCTTGAGAGCCCTCCTTTGCCTCAGGAAGTTGAGGTGGGGATGAATTTTTGCGTTCCTTAAGACGATTTTATGGATTAGCCCCCAAGGCCCATTCAGTTTGGCCATTTTAGGAATGTCCACCTGTCTCATGAACAAGCTTGGGTCTGGTCTACAGTACAACGGCACCCATTTGAAGAAATCAAGAGAAGCAAGATGGTGGGTAGGGCCTTTCATTGAGATGCCACATCTAATATCCGT
This sequence comes from Pituophis catenifer annectens, assembly GCF_029215685.1. NCBI lineage: Eukaryota > Metazoa > Chordata > Lepidosauria > Squamata > Colubridae > Pituophis > Pituophis catenifer. The sequence goes on from NW_027256892.1 coordinate 2,702,301, forward strand.
CCTCTTTTGACTCCTTTGTTGTTACAGTGACCATTATTAGGAGCGCACATTTTTTTTGTGAGGGAACCCCATTCTACTACCAAATTAAATATCCATTTCAGTGCAGTTAAAATTACTTTGTGAATCGACCTATGGGATTTAAGGAATTACTTATACCTGTCACTGTAAAGCAATATCCTCTAATGCAGGGGTCTCCAAAGTTGGCAACTTTTAAGCGTTGTGGACTTCAACTCCCAGAATTCCCCAACCAGGGTGGCAGTTGAAGTCCGTAAGTCTTAAAGTTGCCAAGTGTGGAGAGCCCTGCGATATGCTCTATTTGCCAAATAGATTTTCCTTCTCCCATATATGCATTCTCTCCCCACCCCTTCTAAAATTCCAACATGTCATTAATACTCAAGCAATTTAATGTGGAATATCAATGCTCCACACTCACAAATCAAGAAACACGCTTCGCTCCCCAATCAACCTTCATTTTAAAGCATTGTTGAAAAGACACACTCCTGAAACAAGCAAAGGACAATTGAATTTACCTGAAAAGCGTTAAGTTTCTATTCCACAGCATCACACCTAGACTGCATAATATGGAATATAAAAATCTTGCTCCTGGCAATTCTTCCCTTCTTCCTTTGCTGCTTATAATTCTATAACCACATTTTTCTCAGGCTACATGCATTTAAATAAAGACAGCAAAGGCTGAAGTACTGCCTTCGGGGTGAGAAATGTATTTTTAGCAGCAAGTTAATGCTTAAAGGCGTCGTGGTAAACATTCTATTGCTTTTTAAATAGTTTTTCCATGAGAAGCATATATTTTTTCAGTATATTCATTGTGATTATTTGCTTCTCTACAGTAAGGTAATGGTCACCTGTGGTTGCCACTTCCTTTACTGGAGAGGTTTGCAGGGTGAGGGGGTGTGTCCACAGAGAGGGCAGCAAAAGAAAGAGATAAGAGGTGGATGCACCTCTTTTGACGCTACCATCTTTTGACTCTTTTCCTCTGGCGGATGACCCTGCAAATTTGGAATGTAACATGGATCAAATCTCTGCGGAACCTGACGGCGGTCCAAAAGATTTCTCATTAAGAAGATGAACTTCACACACGATGAACAAGATTTATTCCGATTTGGAAAGTGCAATAGGTAAAGTGCCTGTTTCAATCCTTCCAGCAAAGTTTCGAAGCCAGTGCATTAGGAAAGCGTAATTTCTCAGGGGAGCAGCAGCAAAGCTTTTCAATTCAAACTGCTCCTAAAAATATCTCTTTTCAAACTGGAGAATCAGAGAGAAGTGCCCCAGCAGAAGGGATATATATATATATATCCAGGATATATATATATCTAGGAGCAAAATATATATATTTTCAGGAGCAAATATATATATATTTTCCAGGAGCAATTTCTCCAAGATTAATTTTCGGCACCCAGCATAGTCAGGCATATTGCCAGAGTCCTACAAAATCTTCCAATAAAAATTCTCTACGTTCCCTGCCGAAGCAATGCAAAAAAACCCCACAAAAACACAAAACAAGCTGGCAGGGCCCAGGCAGCTTCAGAAATGTGGTGCTTTTGCCCATCAAAATTTGCAAGGAAAGAGAAAAGATATCTCAGGAGAATCCATCAAACCTACTTTGCCAACCTCTCCTCTTAAACGATTAAGCTGATCCTGACCCTGAGTTTTATGATTTATCTGAAAGGCTGTTTCAGTGGGACATTAACTTTGACATTTCAAAGATTGCAAAATCAATGGGGTCACAACCGACTAAATTAGCTGAATTTGGTCCCCCCCTTTGAGATTTAACCACCAACCTGACCGCGAATCTGGGAGGGGACCTGAGTTGAACTACTTAGCCTTGCTCCAACCCAATGCATTGAGAGTTAAGGCAAGCCCTCACTAGATCGTTAAGCTATGTGTAGGCACGTCACGTATAGTTCAGTTTGGTGAAGGTATTTTTTTTTAAAGCAGCGCCCAAGAATCTCGCTTTAATGTAGGCAGGGGTTAGGACAGGGGTCGGCAACCTTAAACACTCAAAGAGCCACAAAGGTCCTAACGCAAGCCTCCCATTCAATTCTGGAGCCGACTGGAAGTCCGGTTACCCCACCATAGAGTCTCCTCCTAGCACGGCATCCTTTTTCCTCTATCTGTCCTAACCGAAAGCCCTATCAATTGTGGAGCTGATCGGCGACAAGGAGCCACAGCAGAGGGATGAAAGAGCCACATGCGGCTCCAGAGCTGCGGGTTGCTGAGCCCTGGGTTAGGAGATGGCATCTGACAATAACCAAAGTAATTTTCTTTGTCTAACCCTTTCTCTTGATTCAAGTGGCGTTCCTAAGCAAAGTAATTTAACAGTATAGTGCAGGGGTCTCCAACCTTGGCAACTTTAAGACTTGTGGACTTCAACTCCCAGAGTGTTGTGGCTCCGTTATCTGAGCCTGTGTCATTGGCAGGAGAGGACTCCAAGAGTGAAGGAGAGGAGTTGGCAAGGCCTCTCTCTCCAGGACCCTCCTCTCTGGCAATGCCTTTGGTGTCCACTGAAGGGCAAGAGATAGGGCTAGGGCCAAGCACGTCCACGCAGCCACAGATGGACAGTGATGAGGGTAATGAGTCTTGGCTGGATCCACGCCAGTGTCGCAGAGATAAGCGCGTGCAACAGAAGAAAAGGCGTGCCCGAGATTAGGCTGAGTCACTGGACCACACCCCACAGGATATAAAAGGGAGTGTGGTGGTCAGTCAAACCTTGTGATGAACAAAGCTGAAAGCTTCCATGCCATTCTGCATTGCCGGACTTTTTGCTATAGACTTTGCTGGATTATCTCTGGACTTGATTGACTCCGTAATTATTGAGCTGTTTCTTTTGATGTATCAGAAGTGGGGAGAAGTTATCTCTCCTCTTTGTAAATAATAAACTCTTGGCAGGCAGCCACTAGGTTGTTGCCAAGTTCCATTATCATAAGGAAAAGGATTTTGCCGGCTGGTTTGGTCTTTAACTCTTGAACGTCTGTTGGTGTGTGTGCGTGTGGTTGGGGACAGAACACAGAGTTCCTCAGCCAGCAAAGCAAAGCTGGCTGAGGAACTCTGGGAGTTGAAGTCCACAAGTCTTAAAGTTGCCAAGGTTGGAGACCCCTGGTATACTGCCTTTAGAATTGAGTCATACTTTTGAACTGATGCTTTCCAACAGAGGTGGTGTTCTTCTAGAAATAAAGTTGTCCAGAAATCATTACAAAGTTATCAAGTGGAACGATGAGTTGCAAAGCTATTTGATATCATTTCAACAACCACCCCAAAAGTCCCTGGAACTTTCCCCTAATACACAATTTGTTCAGTTTCTTTCAAGAGAGTAAGGCTCAAGGCTCTATTCCTAAGACAGTGGTCACCAGATTCCTTAAAGTGACCCAGGAAAAGTAATGGTAAGTTGGATGGTTTTGTCTGCTCTTTTAGAGACCATGCAAGAGGTATTAGCATCTCAAGAAAATATAGACATGACTTAAGCCCTTCTGTCCATTACCATGCAAGAGTCCTCTAGTGCAGGGGTCTCCAACCGTGGCAACTTTATGACTTGTGGACTTCAACTCCCAGAATTCCTCAGCCAGCATGTGCTGGCTGAGGAATTCTGGGAGTTGAAGTCCACAAGTCATAAAGTTGCCAAGGTTGGAGACCCCTGCACTAGTGAGGACCTTCCACTTCAAACTGTAAGAGGCTACTCTTAAAATAAAAGAACTGCCATTCTGTCCAAATAACATATAAGACTTTCTTCTAGCAAGATAGTATGTCCACTGAGATGTCACCAACCCTACCCCTACACATGCCAATTTCTACATGCAAACACTTTGTTCTGAGCATGCCACATTCCCATCACAAGGTTCTCAACTTACAGCCTCAATACGTGAAGTCCAAGACAATTTCACCATCCCGGTGAGAACTAGGCCAAGGTTCTAGACCGTCTTCTCCCACCCGGTATTCTTATGATGTGTTGGAATATGTCTACAATCACTCTAGAGCAAGCATGCTGCTGGAGAGTGATGGGACCCATAGATTAACACAGGGGTGTCAAACTCGCGGCTCTGCAGGCTGGATGCGTCGCGTAGCTGGCCCCGTCCCCGCCTGGTTTAGCGAAGGGGGAAAACGTCCCAATACATCACGTGACGCCGCTGTGACGCCGCGAGTTTGACACCCTTGGATTAACACATCAGGAGAACAGTGGGATGAGGAAGATGGATTTTAAGCATCATTTGTCATGGAACCAATGACAATTCTAGGGCTAAGCTCTTGCCGTATGTTAAAATGGAAAGTGGGGAGGAATTGTCCACAGGAAGTGAAACTCTCGCAATGCAAAGACAGCAGCACATTTCATACAAGTGGTTGGTGTATCAAGGTCCCAGAACAACAACTTGGACATTACTTTATAGTGTCATCTTACCCCACCTGCTTACAACCTCTAGACATTGCAGGGTAGTATAAGAAAAAAAAAAAAGATAAATATCTAATCTTTGGCAAATTGCCTTTTTTTAAAGGAAGACCTGAAGGGGAGGATCTAGTTGTTAGAAAAGTTCAAGACTTAGCTGTTTGTTGGGTCAGTTCTCAGGCTAGCAAAAACGTTTTGTTTCTTCACTTAATTGGAAAGGCTGGGACAACATTCCAAGTGATCCAAGATGAACTGCTCATTTGCTGTAAGATCCTTTTTTATGGTCAGAATTTGAAGAGCTCAAGGGTGGACTGCTGGGGGTTCGCGGGGGTTCGGAAGAACCTCTAGCTAAGATTCTGTGCAGTTCGGAGAACCCCCAAATCCCACTCCTGACTTGCCCTAGCCACCCCGCCCCGCCCTTCCCAGGAGTCCCCACGCAGCCCGTTTTGGATGCAGGTAAGTACGCGGAAGCTTGGGAAGGGCAAAAAACGGGCCTACCGGAAATTCAGAAAGGTTGGAAATGGGCCAGTTTCTGGCCTCCAGAGGGCCTCTGGAGCCTGGGGAGGCTGTTTTCGCTCTCCCGGAGGCTCGAGGAAAGCCTCCGGAGCCCGGAGAGGGCAAAAACACCTTCCCACCATGGTGCAGGAGGCCGATTAGGCCAAGCCCACCATGGCCATGCCCACCCAACAACCGGGCAGAGAACCCCTTGCTAAAATTTTTGAAGCCCACCCCGGAAGAGGTTAATGTTAATTAAAAACAGTCATCTCAGGAACTCTCAAAAGTGAAAAAAATTAAACCTTGCAGCACTGAGATTCAGAGTCTAGATAGGACTCTGATGTTTGCCTATGAAACAGTACCATTCGTATCCATGGTCCAATGAGACCTGCAGAATACATCTTTTTATTTCTTCTTTTGTTTTGTTTTAGACTCCCCCATTCTTGTCTTCCCCTTAGGATAAGCAGAACTATATCTATGTTATCCGACTGTCAAGTCGCTTGAGCTACAGTACAAGGAAAGTTTGGTGTCTGCTGAAGTGCTCTTACAGTCACTTTCAAGAAAAGCTTATATTCATTTGACTTGTTGGGGGCAGATCAAGAGATCCACCATTCCATGATGAAATGGACCTTTGATACAGTCCTAACCAGAATTCTATTTTCATACAGTTTGTTTGAAGGGTGAAGCGGGACCGGGGGGAGGGATGAGAAGTAAAAACTCTATAGCCGATGACCAGGGACCAATCTATACTTCCATAAAAAACATGGAGAACCAATTATTCCTGACTGTACCACTTCAGAATATATTATGATTAATGGCAGAGGAGAAGAAGTAGATTCTTTCTATTCTTTCCCAATTAAAGGAGGTCCTCATGAAGTATTTTAGACTGTTGAAAGAACTATTTAAGCATGAGTACACTTGCAACATTAAGCTTTAAATAGGCGGTTTTCCCCACCTCAACTTTTAAGTCAGGAGTCTCCAAACTTGGCAACTTTAAGACTTCTGGACTTCAATTCCCAGAATTGAAGTCCAGAAGTCTTACAAGTTGCCAAGTTTGGAGACCCCTGCTTTAAGTGGTACAGTCCCAGGAAAACAACGCCATGTCCTTTTCATTTGTTTGTTTGAATGTATAGATTGGCTCAATGTCCTTAGAAAGTCAGTTACAGTACATTTCTGGTGTATTGTGAATGCAAAAGAAAAAAAAAAAGAGCAATTTCTTAGTTTGGTACAACTGGGATTCTCTACTCATTCCGTGGCACATTTACACACTTTCTGAAGAATCACGCTTCACGTGGGCCGGTGAAGGTCCCTCCCCCCGGAGATTCCTCAAATAGATTTTTAACTTTTGAGGTTCCGCGATGCGTCTCCGATTGAAGTCTGCTCTCGGATGAATCTGGCCGCAGCGATCTGTCTGCAGGAGATGGAAGAGGCTTGCCATGTCTGGTCCAATTTTAGCCATCAAACTGTCTTTAATGGTCCCGACTGTTTCTTCCCCACATTCCAGCAAACTTCTCACAAGTTTGTTGTAATACCTGTAATAAAGACAATATTAGTTAGTATTCCATAAGATTGTCCCAGAGAACTCAACAGAGTTCATAGCATTCAGAAGCCAGTATTCAGAACGACTATGGAGATTCTCAATCATCCAGCAATGTTTGTCCCAGAGGTGCTTTTTCAAAAAGGCAACTGGAGTTTCTGGTTTTTTCTTTGAAGACATTTTGCTTCTCATCCAAGAAGCTTCTTCAGCTCTGAGTGGATGGTGGGGAATGGAAGGATTTATACTCCTTGCAGACAGCTGGGCATTTGCATCCTTTTAGAGAGTCATTGAGGCCACTTGGAGCAGTGGTGGGTTGCTCCCGGTTTGCACCGGTTCGCAAGAACTGGTAGTAAAAATTTGTAGTAGTTCGGAGAACCGGTAATAACATTGGCTGGCCATGCCCCCGAACCGGTCCCCGGCCCGGTCGCCGCTCACTTACCCCGCCTACCTCATCAGAGGCTTTTTTTAAAAAAACTTTTAAAAGCATTTTTTTCTACAACCTCTTTGGCCAAAAAAAAAATACTTTTAAAAGTAAAAAAAAAGCCTCTGATGATCGCGCGGCTCAACTGATCAACTCAGCTGATATTTAGAGATGGAGATGAAGGTGGTTTGTGGCTTTAGAATACTCAACCTATTTTGCACAGCCCAGATGCAATCTTTGGTGACAATACACCTTAACCATGGCCCATGATAGGGTCAGCTCTCTCAATAGGCAGCAGAAGGAAATAGACGAAGCTCCTAGCAGCTCCTCCAAAAATGATCAATTTGGTAGCACCTTTTATGAAACGGCAAAAGGCTTCATTAACATCTGCGAAATTTTGGTTACCGTAAACTTACACAGCTCTCCTGAACCCCTTGAGCTGCTATTCATGAGCATCTGCCCATGATTTGCCACCTTACACCTATGGTAAGGCTGACTCCTTCCAGGAGTAGATGATGGCGAGAAGGTAGTAGATGGAAGTTTGTGGAGGGCAGAGCAATTTTTGCCAGCCAGGCTGCCCTGTATGGTTTTATGTTAGATTGCTGGAGACAACCTTTCTGGAAATAAAACCCATCCATCAGCCAAGCCAGATTCTCAACACCACCGTATATTTCACCTTTGGCAGGTCAACATCCTGGTGCTATGCTAACTTCTCAATTAAACTAAGATGTTGCCTGCTCACTTAAGAGTTGTTTCTTCTACCTACCCATCTGCTCAGCATTGCTTCACAAAACTGCAACATGAAGTTCTTTTTTTTCCATTTAAATCTTTACGCAAAGCCTGCATTTTCTGCCTAGCTTTTAAAAACAACCCTTCGTTCCCAACTCTTATGTTAGGATCTAAGTGTATGCTAGGATCTAAAATGATCCCATATTCTGCTTTCCTGGGATGATCACTGCTGCTACTTCTCTTCTGTTTTCCCCCCACCCTTCTATTTGTCCTTTGTCAGTGTAGGAAGTTAGCACCCACCCCTTTCCTAGAAGAATGAAATATTTTGGGAAATATTAAAAAGGCAGAATATTATGTTTCCCTGGATGAGAAATGGAGAAGCATGTTTTAAAGACAAAGCAGCTCCCACCTTCCTGCCCCCACCTTTTTGTTAATGGGCCAGAGGCAGAAACTCAATCTTTGTCAATGGACCTCATCTGCAAGACAATGGGGCCCATCTATAGGACAGAAACTCATCACATGGCACCTGGGAAGATTATATCAGCCAGCAGGGCTAGCTAAGACCCCCACCCCCTGGAAGTCTGACAATCAATCAGGATACTCTTTCTGGGCCCCAGGAAGTTCAAAGCCAGAGAGAGCATAAAACCCAGAGACTCGCTGTATCTGCCCTTTTCTGTTCAGGAACTCAAACCATGTGATCCTGTCCACCATTAAACCATCTTTCCAAGCAGTCTCCATGTTTCCAGTGTCTTTTTCACCACTTGGAGCTGAACCCAGAAGGATATTTCTTCCTACATCAGCTTATGAAGGTGTGAACTTCTGGAGCTGAACTTCTGCTGCTAACCTGGTGAATATTCTCCACCCATCAGTTGCCATTGGCCCTATGAGAGCAGAGTACCAGAGAAAGCCAAAATGGGCCCATTTCATTTATTCTAGAAATGTGTTCACTGTGCTTCAAATCAGCATTTGCAAATCAAATCAGTATTTGGATACTGCAGTCAAGTGGTATTACCATTTCAATCCATTTAATTCCATTCACTTTGGGTAGGTCAAATTACAAGGAAGTGATTTTGATGCCAGGAAAGATTTCCTAATGATAAGAACGGTTGGACAATGAAACAATCTGTTTTTGGAAGTGTTTCAGCAGGGACTGCCTAGCCAACTTTATTTATTTATTTATTTTTATTTTATTATTCATATTTCTATGCCGCCCACTCTCCGAGGACTCTGGGCGGCTTACACCAAAGACAGTATACTAAATAGCATATTGCCCCCAACAATCTAGGTCCTCACTGCACCACTGAGGTGTCTGACCAGAACACAACGTTTCCTGAGCTAACCAATGGCATCATTTTTTTAAAAAAATCCATCTCAACCTGCACTGCAGCTGTGCAGCCCCTTCTGTGACCAAGAAAGAGCTTTTAATCAAGTAGAGGCCCTTTTCCCACCCAGCAACTGCCTGAAGTCACATCAGAATGGCATAGCAACATGAGGAAGGCTAATCTCGTGCATTGTTCCCATAGATTTGCCTCAGAGGCTGACTCGGGGAGTCAGCTCCTCCAATGATCCAGACACTGGCGTCTTAAAAATCTGAAATATTTTTTTCCAGCCCTATAATAACCGCTCCAGACATGCAAGTCATATTTTCATTTACAGAAAGGAAATTTGCGCAAGCAGGGGCTAAGAACCTGTTTTAGTGCCGTACATGTCAATTTTCGAAGGGCAGATGAGAAAAGCGAAGGGAGGCAGGTTTAAATCTCACTAGATTCGCATCCTCTTTGCAGTTTCACTTCGGGACTAGTAAAAGAAACACCAGCGGCCTTTATTAAATTGGTCAAGTCAAGAATGCTCTCTGTGTCATTTTAACCTAAGGGCAACAAAAGACTTCCAGATTTTACTCATCCGGAGTCAATTAACTTGAAATGGCATAGCGTTTAAGAGATGGAGCTAAAGCTTAGGAAATTGCTTGGCCTCAGCCACAAAATCTCCCTCTTTCAATTCCTCTGAAGTAATAGAGGAAATGCAGGAGAGCCAGTGTGTTGTAATCATTATGGTGGACCTACACTTCAAATCCATTCTTGGCCAGGAAAGCACACCGAGTGCCATGGGGATAAAATGGAATTGAAATCTTGGAGAAAAAGGAGATCTAAATTTAGATCATAGCCGTGGGCAAATTCTCTGAGCGCTCAAGAGGGCTAAACAAATACGAAAGATATAAAGGACTGATAATAATAATTTATATTGTTTTCTTCTTCTTCTCTCTGCGCGAGGAAAGAGGAGGGCAAAATGGGAGGGAGGACTCAGTTACAGTGGCTATGGGGGCACTACTGAAAGACCAAGTTTGGACAGATCATTACAGATAGTCCTCGACTTAGGACCACAATTGAGGCCAACATTTCTGCTGCCAAGCGAGAGCGTTGTTAAGTGAATTTCGCCCCATTTTATGACCTTTCTCGCCACTGTTGCTAAGAGAATCACTGCAGTTGTTAAGTTAGTGACACGGCTGTTAAGCGAAACTGGCTTTCCCAGGTCGCAAAAGGGGATCACATAACCACGGGACATTGCAACGGTCATAAATATGAAAGAATTGTCAAGTATCTGAAATCTGATCATGCGTCCATGGGGATGCTACAACATTTGTAAGTATGGAAAGGGACCATTAGTTACTTTCTCAGTGCTGTTGTTAACTTTGAATGGTCACTAAATGAATGATTGTCGAGGACTGGGGCTGTGAAGAGTCAAGTCTGACTTTACAGCAGATAATCAGGGTGAGTCTACGGAGATCCTCAGTCATCTACATTGTGATTGCGGCAGTGGTGGGTTCCTCCCGGTTCGGCCCGGTTCCGCCGAGCCGGTAGCGGTGACGATATGATGTCACCGAACTGGTTCTGCCCCCCTGCCGCCCGCCGCCCACCGCCCCCCTTATTCTTACCTTTTATTTGGCCCCACCCCCAATCTATTGCTGCCTCCTGAGTCCCAGCTGATTGGCTAGAAGGAAAAAAACTGTTTAAACTCTTGCCGCGGGGCTTCAAAGGGCCGCCCTACAGCTGATCAGTGTTAAAAGGCAGTGTGGTGGTAGACCAGTGCCTCCAAAAACAAATGAGTAGACCGGGACCTCCAAAAACAAATAGGTAGACCGGTACAGCTCTGCAAGCAGTTGAAAACCTGGTAGACTAGTACCTCTGCTAAATCCTAAAGAATTGTCACATGACCATCAAGCCACGCCCACAAAATAAGCCACGCCCACAGAACCGTTAGTAAAAAAAATTTAGAACCCACCCCTGGATTGTGGGTGCTTTTTCAAAAGGCAACTGGTCTTTGTTTTTCTTTGAAGATATTTCGCTTCTTGGATGAGAAGCAAAATGTGTTCAAGGAAGAACAAAGAAAGTCCAGTTGCCTTTTGAAAAAACACCTTTGGGGTAATCAGTGTGTACCTTTACATCCCATGTAATGTAACTCTCTGCATCTAGAACAGGGGTCTCCAACCTTGGCAACATTAAGACTTGTGGACTTCAAGTCCCAGAATTCCTCAGCCAACAAAGCTGGTTGAGGAATTCTGGGACTTGAAGTCCACAAATCTTAAAGTTGCCAAGGTTGGAGACCCCTGATCAGGGGTGAAATCCAGCCGGTTCTGACAGGTTCTGGAGAACCGGTAGTGGAAATTTTGAGTAGTTCGGAGAACCGGCAAACACCACCTCTGGCTGTCCCCAGAGTGTGGTGGGAATGGAGATTTTGCAATATCCTTCCCCAGGAGTGGGGAGGGAATGGGGATTTTGCAGTATCCTTCCCCTGGAGTGGGGTGGGAATGGAGATTTTGCAGTATTATTATATAATAATATATATATATATATATAATTTGATTTATATGCCGCCCTTCTCCGGAGACTCAGGGCGGCTTACAGTGCGTTAAGCAATATATTATATTATTATGTAGTAATATTATTATTATTAGTAGTAGTAGTAGTATTATGGATTACACTGGGTTATAAATGGAAAGAATAAATGAATGAACAAACCAACATCCCTCCCTTCACCATGGAAAATTACCGAATGCCTTGGCCATTCACTCTCTCTTGGTTCAATTTACCTCACAGGGTTGCCGTTTGGAGGATAAAGCAAAAGGGAATTACCTCAGCTCTTTGGAGGAGAGGCAGGATATTCTATTAAGCAACCTAATCAAGAAATTTCAAATATTCTTGCTATTTTGGAAATAGTGCTATAGCCTAAAATAGGCTTCATGCTGCATTTTTAAAAATAGGAAAAAAAAAGCTCTTTAGCTCCCTACCCAAATTGAAGGAGAGAACATAGAACATATAAAACGTGGGAATAATAGGGCTGGCAGTCTTCTAGTTCAACCCTCTGCTCAAGATAGGAGATTTGATAATATCCTGGTCAAATGGTGGTTCAGTCTGTTTTTGAAAACCTCCAATAAAACCTTCAGGAGACAAGCTATTCCATTGATTAATTGTTCTCACTATCCAAATTTTTTTTTCTTCTAGGTTGGATCTCTCTTTAATAAGCTTCCCCCCATGACTTATTTTATTTTTTTTAATTAGTCATATTTCTATGCCGCCCACTCTCCGAGGACTCTGGGCAGTTTACACCGAAGACAGTATACTAAATAGCATATTGTCCCCTAACAATCTGGGTCCTCATTTTACCCACCTCGGAAGGATGGAAGGCTGAGTCAACCTTGAGCCGGTGAGATTTGACCCGCTGATCTGCTGAACTAACAGTCAGCTGAAGTAGCTGCAGTACTGCACTCTAACCACTGCGCCACCTCGGCTCTTCTTGTCAGTTCCTCTAGTGCTTTTTAGAATAAGTCAATCCCCTCTTTCTCTGTGATAGCCCCTCAAGTGCTGGAAGACAGTTATGCCCCCCAAATCCTTCTTGACGACAGGCTAAATATAACGTATTTTCGGAGTATAAGATGCACCGGAGTATAAGACGCACCTAACTTTTTTTGATGAGGAAAAGAAGAAAAAGAAATCTCCCTCTGCCTCTGAGCAATTTTGCCTCCTTGCAGCAAACAGCAAACAGCCTACTTTACTTTCATTTTCGTTTTCAGCATAGCTTGATTAGCACAAGGGAAAAAAAAATCCAGCAATTTATCTCTTTGCAGCAAGCAGCAGAGCCCTGCGCAAAACAGCTGAGAGCAAATCAGCTGAGAGTTGGGAGGCCGATCCAAACAACTTGTGCTAATTAGGCTGTGCTGAAGCTGAAAGGAGATGTTTTTTCTTGCTGTTTGCTTGCAAGGAGGTAACTGCTGCGAGGCAGAGGCCAAAGGGTGGGGGCCAGTGAGTGGGCGGGGCTACATTCAGTGTATAAGACGCACCTAAATTTTCACCCCCTTTTAGGGGGCAAAAAGGTGCGTCTTATACTCCGAAAAATACGGTACCTAGCTCAGGGGTGAAATGCTACCGGTTCGGGCAAATCGGTAGTTAAAAAAAGCTATTGGTTCGTATGAACTGGTATTTCCAATGATCAGCTGTGCCGCGCGGTTTATATTCGCTAGAAAGCAGGAAATCTTGCTTCCTAGCGAAGCTAAATCACGCGGCACAGCTGTTCCCCCCTCGCTGTTCTATTTACCTATTGAAGTCTTCTTTTGGCGCATGTGCTGGCAGCGAACTAGTGGCGATCCACAGAGGATTTCACCACTGACCTAGCTCCCTCAACCATTCATCGTACAATAAATGGACAATAAAGCTGAAAATTCTTGTCCGTAAGTGGGACTCAGTTCTATGCCATCTGAATCATTCGCTTCTAGTTTCGCCCTCTCTGAATGCTGTCAGTTCCAATAATCTTCCCAATGGAGACATGAAACGACATGGAGAATCCAGAATCTGATTTTCCCTTCCCTCGGGGATGAGTGGAAAATCCTTTTGCTTCACTGCGGATTTACCCAGTTCAAATTTCCTGAATAGTCTGACCTCATACAGTCTGACCATTTCCTATATCTAGTCTACACTTCTGGGTCATGAAGGGAGCTTTGTCTTGGCTGTAGGATTTCAATTCAGAAAAGCCACCATCCACACCATCCAAGTGTAGAGATTTATCTTTTGGTGTTTTTGTTTTTGTTTAAAAAAATACTGTCTTGAGAATGGCAGTCTTTCAGGATAAATATCAATTATTTATCCTGAAAGAGTGGATAAATATTGATATTTATATCAATAGGAGCCTGAGTGGCGTAGGAGGCTAATGCCTCCTACTAAGGCAGCATTTAACATCCAGCTGCCTGCAATTACTGCGAGTTCAATTCTCACCAGGCTCAAGGTCGACTCAGCCTTCCATCCTTTCTAAGGTGGGTAAAATGAGGACCCGGTTTGTGGGGGCAATAAGCTGACTTTGTATAAAATATACAAAAGTATGAAGGCTATTGCTTAATGCATTGTAAGCCGCCCTGAGTCTCTGGAGAAGGGCGGCATATAAAAATAAATAAATAAAAATAATAATAATAAAAAAATATACGAAGCTTAAACCTTGCTTCCTGTATCACAAATGTCACTTCAGGCTAAACCAGAGGAAGATGTGCTGACTCTTTAATGACATCCTGCTTGACTCTATCACCAATGTAGCCATTCTTAGTTTCTTTGGAAGGGGTGTGGGAAGTGTCAACTAGGAAATCCTGTTGGGTTTATTTCTAGCTGTAGTATTAGCCTTTTATTTCAGTCACTCAAAAAAAAAAAAAAATTAAAACAAAACAAACACCAAACCCCACACATTTTAAGAAACACCCTGTGACTGTGAGGCGGCCATTCTTTCAATAATGTCTTCAGGAAAAATAGAACAAGTCAAATCTTTGTGTTTTGTTTTGTGGTACACAGCAGTCACACTATTTTCATAAGCCACTCATAAGGGGGGGGGTCATAAAAATCAATATAATGTCAGCGATCGTGTGACTGAAGCAGGGGTGGGTTCTAATTTTTTTTACTACGGTTCTGTGGGCGTGGCTTATTTTGTGGGTGTGGCTTGGAGGTCATGTGACTAGGTGGGCATGACTAGCTGGTCAGAGTCATTTCTGGAAGGTCCTTGCACTTACGACCAGTCCTCGCACTTACGACCCGACTCATTTGTTTGCTTTTAACACTGATCAGCTGTAGGACGGCCCTTTGAAGCCCCGCGGCAAGAGTTAACAGTTTTTTTTCCCTCTAGTCATCAGCTGGGACTCAGGAGGCAGCAACAGATTGGGGGTGGGGCCAAATAAAAGGTAAGAATAACGTGGGGGGGGTGGGAGGGCGGGGGGGAGGACCGGTTCGGTGATGTCATATTGTCACCGCTACTGGCTCGGCCGAACCGGACCGAACTGGGAGGAACCCACCACTGGACTGAAGTCTCACTGCTTTTTCGTATGTGGCACACAGAAAAAAGGGCAAAGCTTTGATGACACAATTCCTGACACTCTCTTAACCTTTTTTCATACCCCAAGAACACCTCTGACTTTCCCTGCCTTCAGCCAGCCAGCCCAAAGCTGTCAAAATCTCTACCCCTCTTATAAGTCAGGACTACCAAACCAAGAATTCCCAAACAACAGAACTGCTGCACCTTACCTGGGGTGCTTTCTCTGGGGAGTTCACATGGCAGCCTTTTCCAATTTGACCGAGATTAAACCTAGGCCTGAATTTCATCCCTCGACAGTTGCCTCTCTTAGTTTCTTTCCAAGGTTACCATTTAAATTCTCTCATTCTATGATACTCTTAAAATCCCCAAGTAATTCATGCTTAGGACATAAGCTGCTGTGAAGAGCTGTAATTTTGAGGTACAATGATCCCCCAACTTGCCATACTCTATACACACTGCTTAATCCCACTAATAGCAGGGGTGGGCTGCTGGGGGTTCACAGGTATTCAGGAGAACTGCTAGCTAAGATTCTGTGCAGTTCGGAGAACCCCCAAGTCCCACTCCTGGCTGTCCCCTCCCCTCCCCTCCCCTCCCAGGAGTCCCCACGCGGGCCATTTTGGATGCAGGTATGTGTAGGGTGTGCATGGAAGCTTGCGGAGGGTGAAAAACAGGCCTACCAGAAGTTCGGGAAGGCTAGAAATAGGTCTGTTTGTGGTCTCCAGAGGGCCTCCGGAGCCTGGGGAGGCCATTTTCACCCTCCTGGAGGCTCGTGGAAAGCCTCCGGAGTCTGGGGAGGGCAAAAACACCCCCCCGTCATGGTGCAGGATGATGACTAGGCCACGCCCACCATGGCCACACCCACCATGGGGCAGAGAACCCCTTGCTAAAATTTTTGAAGCCCACCCCTGACTAATAGTAGCTGTGGCTATCCTCATAGCTTCCCATGAGTTGTTCCAAGTGACAAGAGAAACCAGTCAGGAAAAGCAGTTTATATACTTAAATACACTAGAATAAACGAACACATTATATATTAACTTGTAGAGATGATCTGCCTGTCACACAAGGAACTCCAGTTTGCTCTAATGGTTAAGGCCCCCAAGCTAGAAAGCAGGAGACCGTAGGTTCAAGTCCCACCTTAGTCATGCAAGCCAGCTGGGTGACTTTGAGCTACTCCCTCTCTCTCTCTCAGCCCAACCTACCTCTCAGGGTTGTTGTTGTTTTTGTGGTGAAAGTACGAAGTGTGTTGGATATGTTTGCCACTTTTGTAAAAAAAAAGAATAAAGGCAGGATACAAGCCAACCAACAAATAACATCTTGTTGGCCAGGGACTTGAATATCCCTTAGTCCAAGGGTCACCAACCTTTTGGATCTCAGGGACCACTACATTCATAATTTTAAATCCCGCGGACCACTAATGTGAATTTTTTAAAAAGATAAATAGCATATAAAAAATGCAAATAATTTTTCTGCAGACCACCAAAATTTTCTCTGGCAGACCACCAGTTGGTGACCACAGTCCATTTAACTGTTGATTTAAAAGTGTATCAAACCTACCTGTTTGAGAATTGGTTTGGGAGTTGGACCACTTCTGTGATGGCTTCTGGATTCCTTTTTGCAATGCCACAGATGTCCAGCTTGCTATAACATTCTTCCTGCACTTCCGAAATCATACGCTGGAATGTGGAACATCGGCGAATGGCCAGGAACACCTTGGAGGTGACGCCGTTGGCAATGCATTTCAGACTCTCCTTTACAAAGGCCTTTCCCTGGACCAAGGAGGACAGCAACATGTAAGGAACTTGGTTAAAACCCCTGGGACAGTAACTTAGCCCTGATGATGTTACCTACTTTGGGTAATGAAACATCTGCAGGAAAAAAATCAAGCTCAGAGAGCACCAAGGACCCCTCACGTCAATTTTTGTCATGAGTTTCAAACTCTCACCATTATTTCTCAGGGTTGTTCCTGAATTGTTCGGCATCATTCCAAGGGGCAACTCTTGGAAATAGTTGGACTTCAAGAAAAGTTACTAGGTCTAAGAGTTGTTCAACGATGGAGCAGACAGAATCGGGAGCTGCCCCTTTTTGCTGAAAAATGATGATCTGTTGGGAATGCCTGCAGGCAGGACTCTTAACCACCATTCCCAGAGACCCTTTCTGGGCTTATATTCTATAAACTCTATTTATATATGAGAGTATATATATACTATATACCAGTGATGGCGAACCTTTTAGAGACTGAGTGCCCAAACTGCAACCCAAAACCCACTTATTTATCACAAAGTGCCAACACGGCAATTTAACCTGAATAATGAGGTTTTACTACCTAAAATAATGATGAGCAAGGCAGAATTCAGCTAATCGTTCTGAGAAAAATGTGATAAATGCACTTTTATCCCCCTTCATTTTTTTCTCCTTTTGAAATATTATGTTTAGCAACAATAAAAAAACTTTTGTAATATCATTTCTTTCCCTCCCTCTCTCTGTTTCCCTCCCCCGTTTCTCTCTTTCCCTCTTTCTCTTTCCCTCCTCCTGTCTCTTTCCCTCCCTCCCTCTGTCTCTTTTCCCCCTCTTTGTCTTTCTCTCTCCTTTCACTCCCTCTCTGTTTCCCTCCCCTTCTTTTCCCCATTTCTCACTTTCCCTCTCTTTCTCTTTCCCTCCCTCCCTCTGTCTCTTTTCCCCCTCTCTTTGTCTTTCTCTCTCCTCTTTCCCTCCCCCTCTTTCCCTCCTCCTCTCTCCCTCCCTCCCTCTCTGTCTCTTTCCCCCCTCTTTGTCTTTCTCTCTCCTCTTTCCCTCCCCCTCTCATTTTCTCTCTCTTTTTCTCACTCTCTCTTTCTCTCTGTCTCTGACTCTTTCCCTGTCTCTTTCTCTCTCCTCTATCTCCTCTCCTATCTATCTATCTATCTATCTATCTATCTATCTATCTATCTATCTTCTATCTATCATCTATCCATCCATCCATCCATCCATCCATCCATCCATCCATCCTCTCCTGCCCAGTTTCACGTGTTGTGTGAATCTAACCACTTAGGCTGTGGAGGGGAAGTGGAGGCTGACAGGCAAAGCCAAGCGTTAGAGATCCACGCAAAATAAGGAAACTCAAACCTGGATACTGTCAGGGAGACATCCCCACTTCCCTCTCCCACTCTCCCCACGCAATGGGGGCCTGGGCAGCCTGAGCACAGCTCCCTCCTTGGAGGTGACCAGCAAGCAAACAAATATGGTGCTCCAGCTGGGAAGTGGCAGCACGGAGCTCCACCTCTGGCTGGTGAGAGTGGAGCAGGCAAGGCGCGCACCTTCCCTGCTGCTGCCGTGGCGCTGGCACCGGCCAGGAGGGATGCGTGAGCCGAACGTTTGGAGCCATGCTTGGCAGAGTTTGCAAGCGGGCTTGGCGGGGTTTAGCGGGGAGGGAGACCCCGACCTGTTTGGTTTGCTTCAGCGTGAGGTGGGAATGCAGAAGGCAGAGGAAATCCATGCCTCTTGGCGTTCAGCCCTCAAAGACTCCTTTGGGGTGACTGGGAGGGCAAGGGACGGGGCCAGTCAGTGGTGGGTTAGGGTTAGGGAGGGAGCCGTACCGGAGGGACGAAAGAACCCGTGGCTTGCCGACACCCACCCTAGGGCTGGGACGATGGCACGCATGCCCACAGAGAGGGCTCTGCATGCCACCTCTGGCACGTGTGCCATAGGTTCACTACCAGGGCTATATACTATACTATATAGCAATAGCACTTAGACTTATATACTGCTTCATAGTACTTTACAGCCCTCTCTAAGTGGTTTACAGAGTCAGCCTCTTGCCCCCAACAATCTGGGTCCTCATTTTACCCACCTCAGGCTGAGTCAAGCTTGAGCCTGGTGAGATTCGATCTGCCAAACTGCTGGCAGCCAGTGATCAACAGAAGTAGCCTGCAGTACTGCACTCTAACCACTCCGCCACCACGGCTCTTTTTAGAGTATACTCTATATCCGTGATGGCGAACCTATGGCACGCGTGCCACAGGTGGCACTGAGAGCCATATCTGTGGGCATGCAAGTGTTGCCCTAGCTCAGTTCCAGCACGCATGCATGCGCCAGCCAGCTGATTTTCAGGCCTTCCGGGCCCACCGGAAGTTGGGAAACTGGCCGTTTCTGGCCTCCAAAGGGCCTCCGGCGGGTGGGGAAGCCTGTTTTCGCCCTCCCCAGGCTCCAAGAAAGCCTCTTGAATTATGGATGTGGGCACACATGTGCGCGACCCCTCCACACTCCCTCTGCTTTTGGCACGTGACGGCAAAAAGGTTAGCCATCACTGCTCTATATACTCTATTTAAAGTAAGTAACAGTGCATAAAACTGATTTTATAAATGCACACAAGGTTTACTTAACAACACGAGGCCATGCTATTTATAAAATATAAAATGTATTATACTTTTTTAAAAATTATACTAATAATAATTCCAAAGGAGAAGCCAGTGATGGATTTCCTTATGGGAAAAGCCTGATTTATGCATACTGTTGTCACAAGAACCTTTCTGTGCAAGGAGCTTCCTGTGGGTAGGAAACATCAAGCAACAGAATGAACTCATCCAGTCTTCTCTTATATTTGATTATTCCCAAATATTACGTGTCCCAGGATGATGTTGCTGGATCCAATTGGAGTTGGTCAACAGGGTTATAGATTTAGTCTTCTAAGCTTTGGGACTCGTGCTGGAGCCCATCTTCAGGAACTTCTCTATGTGTGCATACATGGAGACGTTCCTTGAGTGAGGATGGGCTCCAGTATGAGTCTGAAAGCCCAGAAGACCAAGGTCTCCAACCTTGGCAACTTTAAGACTTGTGGACTTCAACTCCCAGAATTCCTCAGCCAGCAATGCTGGCTGAAGAATTCTAGGAGTTGAAGTCCACAAGTCTTAAAGTCGCCAAGGTTGGAGACCCCTGCAGAAGACGATGATCTGGATTTACAACAAGTCATCAGGACACTGAAGTATGAGAATTCAATGGATCTGGAAGACACCATGTTTGGGAAAGCTAGTTCAGGAGCTGTCAAATGCCAAGGACCAATTTTGCATTTCCCAGTAGCTTCACCATTTGCAAGTCTAATCCTCTACATCAGGGGTCGGCAGACAAGGAGACTTCCTCTAATAAAGAACCTCCAGATAGTTTGCTGAAGTTCAGCAAGATTTGATAATAGCTTCACAACAGAAACTTTTCAGCTCTCTTTAAATGATTCACGAAAGGTCAGCCATTATTTCATTTTCTACTCTCTCATTGTTCCTCATCTCCAAAATAGGCAAATTTGGGTAGGATGGCTTCACTTCAGCTAGGAGTCAGAGTTTATTAATCATGATGGTTAACCAAAATCAGATAAGCTCTCCTTACCAAAATACACGAAGCTGACAGTTAGCAACTAAGTTTGCCGCAGCTGTTACTCAAATAAGGAAAGGAGAAACAGTGGTTTTCGTGTCGATAAACATGATGTCTATTTTAGTATCAGAAAGTCCTATGTTGAGGAATGACAGTTATTCTGAAGGCTGGTGTGTTAATGTTCTATTTTTCATTAACATCAATTGTTTGCAGCCTCCCACACCTCAAGTCACAAGGGAGGGAACCTCAGACCAGTTCCAAAATCAGGAGCAGTCAGGGACACTGCAGAGGGAGTGAAAAGCATCTGTCCCCTTTGCCAACTCACAACCCTAAAGCAAGCTGAAAACACCCTTCCCCCCACCAACAAATTCTGAAGCACTCTGGGAATGAAGTAGAAAAATGAAAGCCCCATTTGAGATGTTTCGGCAGAATGGAATGGACATTGCTGGAATTCTCCAGATGAAGAACCAAATGCTTCCTAATGACATTCAAGAGCTTCTTCCAAGCTTGAGTTGCTGGAAGAATCTAAGGGGTGCTTAGATTAGCCCAAAGAAATGCAATAAATAGTTATAGTTTGGAAGTCTTTATTGCAATGTTGAACCTGCTTCTCAACAAAAGGCTTGGAAGCCATCTTTTGCGTTGGTTCTTCAGGCCTGCCACATTTACTACTGTGGGAAACTGGGAGGGGGGGATTGTATGTAGCCAGGGTGATATGTAGTCATAATAACATTCCTTTCTCAGAGAGTCAAGGACATCTTGCCCTGCACCTGGACGGTTGGAACTGGGAGGCATCTCCAGTTGGGATGGTGCTTTGTTTGGATCATGTTATGGACATGTGGGTGCTGGGCAGGGACTTGGACTTTCCTTTGGGTGAGGAAAACCTGGAAGCTTTCAGATTCGGGTTTTCCCAGATGTGCCAATATGACATCTCTAATAAAATGGAACTTTGAGGAAACTCAAGCCTTGGAGTTTTCTTTCGTTGGGGGTGTTACTTGGAACCCTGACAAGGCTGTTATTCCCACAATCAATGATCAGTGGCCCAGATTTTCAATAGCAGAACCAACATGTGCATGTGGCGATGGGAAAGTTACAAATACCTCCCATGTCTTTTATCGCATTGCAACTTCTACAGGGACATCAGATCAACGTACATTCTCCCTCTATTGGAGAGATTTCTAGGGAGTTCAGATCATTTTAATGTGAAACATCTTCTCCAGGATTCGAATCAGTAGCAAAGTTTTGTACTGCTGCAGTGGTAATAAGAAAAAAAAAAACGATTAAAGAGCTAGAGAGCTTTATTTTTAATCAACATTTTCCTCGGTTATTTGCCAATAACTTTTAGAGGTCATGTATTTTAATGTATAGTTTTTATCATATTTGATTAATTAGTATTAGATAAATAAAAATAGTATTATTGCCAATAGGAGTGTTTAGAATGGACCATATTTAATTTATTTCACAGTTGCCAATATAAAATTGCACCCGCTTCTCTCTGTTGATCCTGATTGCAATTGCTATCTTTTATCTCTCTTTTTATTATTTTATATTGTTGGTCGTGGACCGAATAAATACGTTTCAATTTCAGGGGGCCAGGTTGTCTCCTGGAGAAGGCAAGGTCCAGATTATTCTAAAATCTCTAGTCACCTGCAAAAGGGGACTCATATCAGGCACAGCTGGAACATATATAGCTTTCCAGCTTGGGAAAAAATTCAGTCTCCTTGCCAACTCCACGAATGGGGGAAAGCACATTTGTTTCCTCTTGGAAAAGAAAACTTCCTTTTCCACTCTATGAGGCATCTGCTGCCTAGGCTTCACACAGAAGCTTGTGGGAAAAAGTGTTAAATGCCTTGTCCCGACTTGCTATCTATAGAGCATCGTGCTTTGAACTGTGGGTTTTCCCAGACGATAGCAGTGCAAGCTTTTAGCTCGGGCTATTTGCAGTTGCCTAAAGTTGTATACAGAAACTCCTTTAACAGAATGGAATTGTAGAACTGGAACGAGCCCAAGAGATAATCTGCAGAAGTCTAACCCCCTCCGCAATAGACAGGGAAAAACATTTAAAGCATTTATGGGAGGTCAAACGCCTTTAAAAAGTTTAGAGATGAACCCACGACCCCCATAGATAAGACTATTCTATCACTGTACAGTTCTTATTGTCAGAAATGGTTTACTGCCACTTTCTTCCATGGGTAAGGGATGATTCAGGAGTCATTCTGAATACCACAAGCCTAACATTCTGGAGACCAGTAGTGGGTTGCCCCTGGTTCAGACCGGTTCGCAAGAACCGGTAATAAAACCGGCGGGAGGGCCCCACCCACTGCTCCGGATGTCGTCATCGGCGATCTGCGTATACGCAGAAGCAAGGCACGCACGAGCACCTGTGTGATCCTGTTGCAAACCGGTAGTAAGTAGAACCCCACCCCTGCTGGAGACCTATGAGTTGCCTGACCTATAACCAAAAAGATTTTCTCATCGGACCACGTCACAAGGAGATGCATTCTGTTTCACCCCACATCACCATTATTTGCATTCACAAACTCTTCAGTCAGCGCCATGTGCGGCAGCTATCCAAACCAACTAAAAGAGAAAAGGCAGCTAAAAAGCTAATTATTCTCGAGTATGAAATGATCCCCTAGTACCATATTTTTCAGAGTATAAGACACACTTCCCCCCTTAAAAGAGAGTGAAAATTTGGGTGCAAATTTATACACTTATACACTGAATGTAGCCCTGCCCACCTGCCGGCCCCCCACCCTTTTGGAGGCTGCATTTGCAGCCTCCCAAATGGTCCGTTTGAGAGGCTGCCTTTGCAAAGAGGCTGTAGTTGCTCTTGTTCTAATGACTAGAATTGCAGTAAAAAAAAAAAGAGAGAGAGAAACTGATATATTTGAAACCACGAATAAGCAACATTTCCTAAACTTGTTTTCTAATAGGTTTCCCATTTTTAGAGTCTTGCAAACGTCTAGCTCTTTTAAATACGAACGTCCTTTCATTTCCCAGCCCTCCTGCTGTTACATCTCACTTTCAGAATAAAAGACAACAGGAAAAATAAAGAGTCAAATAGGTAGGTGATGGGTGCGGACATTAATTTAAGGGCTCATCCTATTCAAAATGCTGAGCAGGTTTGGAAGAAATGGATTCTGACCAACTTCTAGTTGAGGAGGTCCTTGGTGTTTCTTGAGCTTGGTGGTTTTCTTGCAGATGTTTCATTATGCCAACTAGGTAACCATCATCAGAACACTGATAACGCTAGCTAGTTTGGGTAATGAAGTGCCTGCAAGAAAACAACAAAGCTCAGAGAACACCAAAGAGTTGAAGAAGCTCCTTGGATGAGAAGTGAAACATCTTCAAAGAAAAACAAGAAAGTCCAGTTTCCTCTTGAAAAAGCACCTTTGGGACAACCATGACTTGGATGACTGAGAATCTCCATAGATATCAAGTTATTTATGTATTTAGCAGATTTATATAGCTCTCCATCTAGCAAAACAAGAGCTCAGAGAGCACCAAGGACCCCTTATTTCAATCCTCCGCTACAAATATTCTCCTTTATCAATAAGCTTCTAGTTCTTGATTATTTTAGGAAATTGCCCTAATTTTCACTAAGAGTATATTTACGCTCCTTTAACCAAAGTGTTACTCCTTTGAACCTTTTCAAAAATGTTATCGGTGATGATCATTCTGAGGCCTCCAATGAGATCTTTGAAAAGAATCTTTGAATATATTCTTGCCTTTTTTTTTGCCAGTATGTATAAATGTTGTCTAAATTCAGCTACTTTGTGGAGTTTAGGTGCTCCTTCGGTCTGAAAAAGATTGTGTCTTCCTGCAATACTGCCATTGCATCCATACCAAAGTTCACCTGTGCTTGCTAATTATATTTTGAACACTTTTTTTTTTATTTCAGCGGCAAGACCATGATATGGATTGAAAATAGCTATAACTATTAGAGTTTTGTGATTCTGGACAAATTCACTCAGCTCTCAGAAATTTTAGACTTTTAAAAAAAGTTGTAGGTAAAAAAAAAATTAAGCAATAAGATCTGGAAGCGCATGGATCTTGGAAAATCATGCATGCTTCTGCAATTTAATATTACTTCTAGCTTGTAAAAATGAAGTGGTATTTCACATCGCTTCTCTGAAAATAAGACCTATCCCAAAAATAAGCCCTAGCATGTTTTTATGTGTACTTCTAATATAAGCCCTACCAGCCCCCCCCCCCATATAAGCCATACTTAAGAGCCTGAGCAGCTGGCCAGCAACCATTCCATCTGGTTGCTCATGAGGCAAAGCAGGGTGGTGATGGAGCATCCCTATGCACTCCACACCAGCTTGCCTCAGGGCCCCCGCAGCCAGGCCATCCATGCCCCGACACCTGCCTTGCGGTGGCATCAACAGCAGCCATATGCAGCAGGAGCCCATGCAGGATTAATGGGAGCGACGGGGCCCTCCCATGTGACACCTCTCCTGCGCGAGCTGCACTGGCTTTCTGTGGTCTTCTGGGTGCGCTTCAAGGTGTTAGTGACCACCTTTAAAGCGCTCCATGGCTTAGGGCCGGGGTATTTACGAGACCGCCTTCTGCCGCCAATAGCCTCCCACCGGCCAGTTCGCTCGCACAGAGAGGGCCTCCTCAGGATGCCGTCGGCCAGACAATGTTGGCTGGCGACCCCCAGGGGGAGAGCCTTCTCTGTGGCGGCACCTGCCCTCTGGAACAACCTACCTCCAGAGATACGCACAATACCAGACCTCCGGACTTTTCGTTGGGCCCTGAAAACACATCTATTTCATCTAGCCGGGCTGGCTTGATCCCATCCTTTCGGTTTTAATTTGTAATTGGTTTTAACTGGGTTGTTTTAAATTGATGGCCAAAATTATTTAATGTCTTTTAAACTGCTTTTAAATTTTATATGTTATGTTTTACCATGGCTGTTCACCGCCGTCCTGTTGGAGAAGGGTGGTATACAAATAAAATTAAATAAATAAATAAATAAATAAATAAATAAATAAATAAATAAATAAATAAATAAATGTGGCTGCCAGCCCACTTTTTCTGCTTGCTCCTCGGCTCCTCGGCGAGACAGGTGTCGGGGCATGGATGGCCTGGCTGTGGGGGCCCTGAGGAAAACTGGTGTGGGGTGTGTGGGGCAGCTCCACCTCCTCACCTCACCTCAGGGCCATGGCACCCACACTTCGCTTGGCCTCCTGCTCCACTGTGGCCATGAGCAAGCAGAATTGGTCCAGCGGCCACACAGAGTCCTGCTGGAGCTACATTCCCCTTGCCTCATGGCAGTGGCAGTGGCACACCACGCAGCCTCCTCCTGGAAGGGGTGGGGCCAGTCAGCAATTTAACTACCGGTTTGCCTGAACCAGCTGAATCCAGTGTCTATAAATTTTTGTGGTTCACACAAAAATTTATAGACAGGACTAAACTTTCCTATGGTTATTGCTTTGAAAATGAATGCTGCAGGATTCCTGTTCTCTTATATAATGACCAACAGTTTTATTGATTATGCTGTTGATTCTTTCTCACCTCACTTCCTTCATACGCAAAAGAAAGATAAGATTACAAGTGCTATTATTAGCTTATCGCTCAATCAAATCCTTTTTTAAAAAAATGTAAATGCAATCAAGACCTAAATATAAGAATCACAGTTACAAGTTACCTCTATGTTAACCATATCATGTGGATTCCCAACATTTGAATTCTAGATATAGCAAATGGCTACAGTCATAGATGTCTACCCATGCAACCAAACTCAAAATCTTTAAAGGTAATCTTCAACTTACAATCTTTTGTTTAATGACCAAAATTATGACAGTGCTGAAAAAATGGGACTAGTAAATAGTTGTTGCACTTATGACTGTGACAGAAGATCACATGCTCAAAATCCATGCATTTACTAGGGTTGGAGCATCCCAGGGTCATGTGATTATGACTTTGCGACCTTCCTGGGCAGCACCCAACAAGCAAAATCAATGAGGAAAAATGGATTCACTTAACAACCAAAAGTCTCACTTAACCACGGTGATTTATTTAACAAGCACAGCAAAAAAAAAATGATTGCAAAATTGGATGTGACCCACTTGGCAACCATTTCACTTAGCAACGGATATTCTGGTTCCGATTGGGATTCTAAGTTGAGGACTACATATCCACTGTGTAGGATTTTGCTAATGTTCCTCAGGTTTTTTTTTTTCACATCTAAATCTTTCTCAGTCCTGAGAGGAGATGCTAGGGATGAAATTTAAGGTCTTTTGCATACAAAAAGAGGTGCCCTATTTTATATGCCATTGAATTTCATATATTCATGAGCCAGAGCTCCTTCCTGGCCTATCAGAAAGCCTGCTCCACATAAAAAGGATATTATTCAAATCTGTACCGTACCTGAGTGTCAAATTTAGCAGCGCTGTAGAGGAAAGATTTGCAGATGTCATACATGCCACCTGTGTCACACGTAGAGTTTTCCAGACAGGCAAAAGCCCCACATCCCACTTGGAGGGCACTGTTTAGACATCGAATCACATCCGCTGCAAAGAAAAGGGTGAGCAAGAAACAGAAAACATCTTAGCACAAGTTTCTATCACGCTTGGTTCAAAATCAGAGCAGCTTTCAGCTCAGCTGGTGGTGGGTATCTGCCACATTTGCTGAGTCATGTTTTACTTCCAGAGAGCTCTCCTCGACACATCACCCTTAGTAAGGGATTCACTGCATTTTTAGCCTCAACACTCAACTTACAGAGTCTCGGTGAGCCCAGTGGCTGCCCTGCAAGATTTTGTTTCAAGAAAAAATGGTCTTCTATTACCGTAGAAAATGGGAGTCGTCTTGAGGATCAGCCATGCTTCTAAGACTTCAAGGGACAGGCAATTTCTAATGCCAGGGCTGCGTGGCTGTCCATGGACCATGTCCCAAAGGTGCTTTTTTTCAAGAGGCAACTGGACTTTCTGTTTTTTTCTTTGAGGACGTTTCACTTCTCATCCAAGAAGCTTCTTCAGCTCTGACTGGATGGTGGGGAATGGAAGGATTTATACTCCTTGCAGACAGCTGGACATTTGCATCCTTTTAGGGGGTCGTTAAGGCCACCTGGAGGCTTATCTCTGTCCTCAGGATCACCTGAGTGGTGCAAATGGGTGTGGACCCTTCTTGGACCTGTTGAAAGGACTGTGTTGTAGATTGGAGATAGATGTTTGTTGCATCCCTCCCCCTCGGTTGAGAGAGGATTGTTCAATTTTGACATAAATGGCCTCTTCAACCCCCTTGAAAGGATGCAAATGACCAGCTGTCTGCAAGGAGTATAAATCCTTCCATTCCCCACCATCCAGTCAGAGCTGAAGAAGCTTCTTGGATGAGAAGCGAAACGTCTTCAAAAGAAAACCCCAAAAGTCCAGTTACCTCTTGAAAAAAAGCACCTTTAGGACAACTGTGACCTGGATGACTGAGAATCTCCATAGACCTGCAGCCTGTGGGAGTGGGGCAAATTCATTTCCAAAGATTTGATGAAGAAAATGCCTTCATTCTTCCACTCATTGGAGCCCAACCCTGATATGTCAGAAGGTCAACATTCTGGGCAGAAATCCAACCCAGGTGATCATCAGAACTGCATATTATTTTTCCAAATCCAACAAGATGCTAAAGATGCTATTTGGAGCCTAGCAAAGTGGTGCAATTCTACCAGACCATACCCAACCTGCTGTATCACTCTCAATACTCAAGAGGATTGTTATTTGAGATATTTTTATATTATTTCTCCCAAGGAAATAATTCCCTCAAGGTCCTTTACAAATTCAGTACAATTTGATTCAGGGCAATTTGACCGTAACTTGACAACACAAGTCATTTCAAACCTAATTCAGAATCCCAGCAGCTACCAAAGCAGCATCTGATATATATGAAACGTTGAAATATCTGCCTAACCCAATTACTCCAAAGGATGAAAAGTGCTCAGAATTATGGGAATTCTAGTCCAGTACATCTGAAGTCCCCAAACTATAGTTGATTGAGGCAGCTTGGAAATATGTTTCGTTAAGGAATTCCATGGTCACCAACCAAAATGGCTTTATTGTCCATCTTGGCTAACCATAAGATAATAAACATACCACCTCTTTAATAATATGGACCAATTTTGTACAGGGGCACTTTTGAAAATGACCACATTGGATTGTGAATATGGGATGGGAACATAGCAGAGGCAAAATATCTTTACTTTTGTTGTTTGGCTGATAACAATCATTCAACACACAACCTCAGGTCTCCTCTCTTCCCTCCACCCCTCCAGATCCCTCCCCGTATGCAAAGATTCTTACGAATTGAAGCTACTATCACCTATTGATTATGGAATGAACATTTTTTTATAGTTCAGCTCCATTGTTCCAGAAGACACTTTATGAAGGCCATCTATGAGCAAATGTGTCCTTATCTTTTGGACCCAATTAGAAGAAATACATTAGAAAGCCATCACTGTCGATGAGTTTAGGAAGTCCATAAAAGTGAACTACAGATGGAAGGTTTTGTGTAAAGGCAATGAAAAGTCGTGTTTGAAAAACGTTGCATTAGGTTCATGGAGACCCAGATTTAAATCACTTCTTGATTTCGTGAAGCTCAGTGAATGATCTTCAGGCAACCAAGATTTTTCAGTCCAATTTGAAAGGAGGTTGTAAAATTGAGGAAGGGAATCAGGAATCTCACCTTGAGCCAAAGCTAGGATATACGGCATTTTGTAAGAGATCTCATTTAAAAAAAAAAAAACCCACATTATTTTTCGCAAATGAAAACACTGAATTAAGTAAACTTACAATTTGAAGTTAAAATGGCACTGAACAAGTGACTTATGACCATTGCAGCATCCCCAAGGTCACATGATCAAAACCCAGATGGTTGACTACCCCCCATATATTTATGATGGTTGCAGCATTCTGGAGTCATGTGGAATCCTAGCCAGTTTCTGACAAGCAAAGTCAATGGGGGAAACTGGACTCTCTTAATGACTTTGTGATGCATGGAACTCTGCAGTGATTTGCTTAACAACCTTGGCAAAATAAAATAAAATAAAATAAAGGCCATAAAATCAGGCGTGTCTCACTTAACAACCTTGTTCGGCAGTGGAAATTCTGGTCTCAATTGTAGTCATAAGCCGAGGACTATCTGTATGTAAAAATTATTTTGTTCCAGCAGTTTTGGTTAAAAAAAAACTCCAAAACCTGACGCTAATATTTCTTTTTAAATTATTTTCCCCCCTCCAAGCTGAATTCCTACTTAGCTACATGCCACCTTGAAACCATATGCCTCCTTCTCTACCTGATCACCTTGTAGGCATCAGGAATATACCGAAGTTTCTTTTCTTTTTTAAAGAAACACTTTACTAAGGTACGTTGCAGGAGATCAAGGAATTTTGGAGGGCAATAGCAGCAATTTAAAAAAAAAAAATATTGACCTTTCCTTGTATTCTAGTACCTTGCAAGTGGAGTCTTTAAAACAGAGGCGTTCTCTTCCAATGCTATTAGAGGTGCCAAGTGAAAGAGAGAGAGAGAAAAAATCAAATCAGTAGGTACCCTGGACATCTGCTTTCTTTTATGATGTTTCCATGGATTCAACTTAGAACTTTGCAATCTGCAGGTTTAATAAGCATTGGGCCTTTCATTGTTTTAGACACCCTGGAAGAACTGAGACCCTAGGTTTCTATAGTAACCAAGTACAAAAGGAAATTGAGCAAATATTCCAGCATCAGTGCTGCAGAGCCCTGCAGATCTGAAATAAAAACCATTCTCCTGGCAAGTGTCAGATTAGGGGAGTGGAGTTTCCTGGATTGAAAATTAAGATGCAAGCGATATCTTGCCATACTGGAAGCTGGAGAACCTCCCAGTGTTTTAAAGTCTTTCGTTTTAAAGGAAGCTCTTTGAGGGCAGTAGGATATGCACCTATTGGAAAACCTAAGCTCTGCCTGTCAGGTATGCAAGGCAAAATTTTGGCTGAAAGGGCTCCGAAAAGAAAAGTGAAAAGTTAGACACCTCCTGGAACCGGCATCTATGTTCCTACTTAAGCACGGATGGCGATTCCTTTCTTCCTTTCCTCTCTCTCTGTCTCTCTCTCTCTTTTCTTCCTTTCCTCTCTCTCTCTGTCTGTCTCTCTCTTTTCTTCCTTTCCTCTCTCTCTGTCTGTCTCTCTTTTCTTCCTTTCCTCTATCTGTCTCTCTCTCTTTTCTTCCTTTCCTCTTTCTCTGTCTGTCTCTCTCTTTTCTTCCTTTCCTCTCTCTCTGTCTGTCTCTCTCTTTTCTTCCTTTCCTCTCTCTGTCTGTCTCTCTCTTTTCTTCCTTTCCTCTCTCTCTGTCTGTCTCTCTCTTTTCTTCCTTTCCTCTCTCTCTGTCTCTCTCTGTCTCTCTCTCTGTCTGTCTCTCTCTTTTCTTGCTTTCCTCTCTCTCTGTCTCTCTCTCTCTCTTTTCTTCCTTTCCCCTCTCTCTCTCTCTCTCTCTCTCTCTCTCTCTTTTCTTGCTTTCCTCTCTCTCTCTCTCTCTCTCTCTCTCTCTCTCTCTCTCTCTCTCTCTCTTTTTTAAGGGCACCTTTTCCAGTCCTGGTATTTTCTGTCTTTGGAGAAGCCAACTAATAAAATACTGGGGAGGGAGGGGGATTTAAAATTAATTTGCAAATAAGGAGTGGTGGAAACCTGGGTTAACTTCTGCAAAGGGCAGGGATTAAGAGGGAATGCCCAGAGGATCCAACTCCAAACCATCCAGCCGGGCTTTCATTCGCGAAAGGTGGCATTCTTGAGTAGGGTGGCACGACGGGGCTCGGTTTTGCGCCCCTCTGAAGACCTCCCCCCCATCCCGATCCTCTTATGCCCCAAGTAGCCAAGCCAAACCAGCGGGCAGAGAGACCCATTTCATCCTCCGGAAAGTTTTCCTGCGCAAAAAGCTTCTCCCTTTGCCACCCGGCTTCTTGGATTTCAGAGAAGGGGGGAGAGTTGCGCAGGAGAACTTCCCCCCCCCTCCCCATCCCCAGCACCGGAGCGAGCGAGTTTTATAGCGTTGGCCACAGCTGCTTGCCCACTCGGGTTCCCTCTGCTTCTCCAGCCCGCCCACCCCCACTCCTCAAAAGGGAAAAGATCTGAAGAAGTTACCTGAGTTTTGGGCTGCGAGCCTGACCTTCCTGGGGCTGACGGAGGAGTCATTCTGCTCGAATTCATAGGATGCAGAAGCAGCAGCAGCAGCCACCGCCAGCAGCAGCAGGAGAAGCGTGGGCTTTTGGCGCATTCTCTTAAGTTTCCGCCAAGTTTGCGCGGCGTGCTCGCTCGACTCTCTCTCTGTGCCTCTTTCTTTCTTTCTTTCTCTCTCTCTCTGTGCCTCTCTCTCTCTCTCTGTGCCTCCTTCTTTCTCTCTCTCTCTGTGCCTCTTTCTTTCTTTCTCTCTCTCTCTGTGCCTCTTTCTCTCTCTCTCTCTCTGTGCCTCTTTCTTTCTCTCTCTCTCTGTGCCTCTTTCTCTCTCTCTCTCTGTGCCTCTTTCTTTCTCTCTCTCTCTGTGCCTCTTTCTTTCTTTCTTTCTCTCTCTTTGTGCCTACTTCTTCGGCTTGATCTGGCTGTTGGAGAAAAAGAGAGGAAGAGGAGGAGGAGGAGGAGGAGGAGGAGGAGAAGAAGCCTCGCAGAATCTGCTCAACCAAGAGAGCCCCCCCTCCCTCTTTCTTCTTCGATTCTGGCTCCTACTCGCTGCAGGTGACCAACCTGGAGCTTTTATAGCTTCTCTTATCTCTCCCCCCCACCCCTTAAAAGTCCTTCCCCGACCAGGAACCAATCGGGGGACGCGGTGGGCGGCCAATGAGAAGCGATGCTCATTCAAGCACAGGACGCCTTGGAAAGTTCATAGGAAGAATATTTTCCAACCTATTAAAAGGACCTCCGGACGGAATCTTCAAACCACACGGGGCAGCGAGAGAGACACGCGTGTTCGTTTCCCTTAAGGTTTCAAAGGGAGGTTGAGCGCTTAGGCAGGAATGGGGGGTCCAAACGAGCATCTGTGCCCCTATTGAGACTGGGTGCCTGAGTTTCTGGATCCACGTGGATTTGCTCAGAGGCATCAGGGAAGGAAAGGTGGAATCTTTTGTAGAGAGCATTTGGGTTCCGAAGACAATGAAAAAGGGCAGAGGTTTAATAAGCAACTCCCTCCATAATCCATATGAATGAAATTGGACAATAAAAGCAGGCACAGGTGAAGGCAGCACATTATAAATCTTTAGGATCAGTGTTACTATGCAGTTCCTTACAGTCCATACAAGTTATGTGTATATATAATTTATATGTACGGTGTATATATATATATATATATATATATATATATATATATATATATATATATATATATATATAATGTATGTATGTATATATGTATGTTTGTTTGTTTGTTTGTTTGTTTATTAAATTTATATACCACCCTCCTCCCAAGGGACTCAGGGCGGTGAACAGCGAAAGATAAAAAATACATGTAATACAAACGTTAAAAACCAATTAAAATATATTAAATACTCTGGTCCCAGATAATTTAAGACATCCCAGTTTAAATCAAAATTAAAAGCAATATAAAGGGAAAGTTAGGCCAGGCCGGCCTGCTGAAACAGGAGGTATAATAAATATATAAAGGTAAATACTTTATAAAGGTAAAGGTTCCCTTTGCACATATGTGCTAGTCGTTCCCGACTCTAGGGGGTGGTGCTCATCTCCGTTTCAAAGCCAAAGAGCCAGCGCTGTCTGAAGATGTCTCCATGGTCATGTGGCCGGCATGACTCAACGCCAAAGGTGCACGGAATGCTGTGACCTTTCCACCAAAGGTGGTCCTTATTTTTCTACTTGCATTTTTTACGTGCTTTTGAACTGCTAGGTTGGCAGAAGCTGGGACAAGTCACGGGAGCTCACCCTGTTATGCGGTGCTAGGGATTCGAACTGCTGAACTGCCGACCTTTCGATCGACAAGCTCAGCATCTTAGCCACTGAGCCACGCATCCCACGTACGGTATGTATCAGAGGTGAAATCCAGTAGGTTCTGACAGGTTTTGGTAGTGGAAATTTTGAGCAGTTCGGAGAACTGGCAAATACCACCCCGGGTGGCCGCAGAGTGGGGTGGAATGGAGATTTTGCAATATCCTTCCCCTGCCACACCCACCAAGCCACATCATGCCCACCAAGCCACGCCCACAGAACCAGTAGTAAAAAAATTAGGATTTCACCACTGATATATATATATATGTTTTCTTTCCTTTTCGTAGGCCTTTATGTGTATTTCTCTTTAGCCAAGTTCTTCCTACGTAAACCAAGATTTTTATGCAGCCCTAGTTCAGTGAAATCACAATCCAGTAGTTTCTAGGTTTTTTTTCTGGCAGCCAGCAAACACTCTGCTGCTCCTTAGTCTCCCAATGGGCAGCAGAGTGTTTGCTGGCTGCCAGAAAAAAACCCTAGAAACTAGTGGATTGTGATTTCACTGAACTAGGGCTGCATAAAAATCTTGGTTTACATAGGAAGAACCTGGCTAAAGAGAAATACATACATACATACATACATACATACATACATACATGCATACATGCATACATATCTATACACTGCTCAAAAAATAAAGGGAACACAAGCAGAAGACATCCAAGATCTGAATGAATGAAATAGCCTTATTAAATACTTTGTTCGTTACATACAGTAGTTTTGTGTTCCCTTTAGTTGTTTGAGCAGTGTATAAACTACTGTATGTAAAGAACAAAGTATTTAATAAGGCTACTTCATTCATTCAGATCTCGTATGTCTTCTGCTTGCGTTCCCTTTATTTTTTTTGAGCAGTATATATATTTATATGAATATAAATGTATATAAATGTGTATATATGAATATTTGTTTATAAATATGTGTGTATTGTGTGTGTGTGTGTGTGTGTGTATGTATGATGTATGTGTTTTAAATACCACTCCCACCTTTTTTCTAAGACCTAAGATTTTTATAGATATTGGAGTTGAGTGGCAGGATTCTTACTGTCATTAGTTGCCTTTGAGATGGGGGAAATTAGGTAGTTTGTGGGGTCCTTGGTGCTCCCTGAGCTTCGTTGCTTTTCTTGCAGGCCCCATTCCTTACTAACCCTAATAATGTTACCTAGTTTGGGTAAGGAAACATCAGCAAGAAAAGCAACCAAGCTCAGAGAGCATCAAAGACTTTCAACCCTGAGCTACAAATATTTTCCTTTATTGAGACATAAGTAGTTTCCCAGTGAAAATTTTGGGTTGCCGCGTTCTGGAGACTTTCATTTGGTGCACATTAGCCTGGTAGATACATGTCCAATATCTGATGGCTACTAAGTGATAGGGTAGTTGACAGAGTCATGCCTTTTAAATTCTTGTATTAACAAGTCCTACAATCACTTGCCATTGTCCATGCTGGCTGGGGTTGATGGGACTTGAGGTCCAAACTGGTGGTGAAATTCATTTTTTTTTTACTAGTGGTTCTGTGGACATGGTTTGGTGGGCGTGGCTTGGTGGGCGTGTCAGGGGAAGGATACTGCAAAATCTACATTCCCACCCCATTTCAGGGGAAGGATACTGCAAAATCCCCATTCCTTCCCCACATCAGGGGAAAGATATTGCAAAATCCCCATTCCCTCCCCACTCCTGGGGGAAGGATACTGTAAAATCTCTATTCCCTCCCCACTCCAGGGGAAGGATACTGCAAAATCCCCATTCCCACCCCACCCTAGGAGAAGGATACTGCAAAATCCCCATTCCCCCCCACACACCTGGGGAAGGATACTGCAAAATCCCCATTTCCACCCCACTCCAGGGGAAGGATATTGCAAAATCTCTATTCCCTCCCCACTCCAGTGGAAGGATACTGCAAAATCCCCATTCCCACCCCACTCCAGGAGAAGGATACTGCAAAATCCCCATTCCCTCCCCACACCTGGGGGAAGGATATTGCAAAATCCTCATTCCCACCCCAATCCAGGGAGAAGGATACTGCAAAATCCCCATTCCCACCCCACTACAGGGGAAAGATACTGCAAAATCTCTATGCCCTCCCCACTCCAGGGGAAGGATACTGCAAAATTCTCATTTTTTTTTTTAATTTGATTTATATGCCGCCCTTCTCCGGAGACTCAGGGCAGCTTACAATGCGTTAAGCAATAGCCTTCATCCTTTTTGTATATTTATACAAAGTCAGCTTATTGGGAATACCCCCAATCAGATGTTCTCAGAGGTGAATTTTAGCAACAGGTTCGTTGGTTGTGAGCTCTGCGCCTTCCTTTTTTGGGCTTTTTTTTCTGCCTCTGAAACTTCTGAAACTCTGTTTCAGAAAAAAAACTTTTTTTCCTGCCTCTGAAAGCCTCCGAAACAGAGCTTCAGAAAAAAAGCCTCTGAAGCTGCCCCATCTCTGCGTCCGATGCCAAGCCCTCGTCCAGTCCTTCCCCTGACTCCAGGACTGGCCCATGGTCCTCCCCAGCCTCCTCATTGTCCAACTCTGCTACCAGCTCCGCAGGCTGCTGGCGGACCACAACACCTTCGTATATTTTGGACACAAGGCTCATCATCCATAGCCATTGCCTGAAAATGTTTGGTAAGGTGGAGTGACTGAGGAGGAACGGGCAGATTGGGGATTCTACATTAAACAAAGTTTATATTCAGGTGGAAAGAAACATAACGTCTATTACTGTCCTTGTCCCTCTTTTACTGATTAGCTCTAAAGATCTGTAGCAAATTTTCATTTGTACCAGCAGGCTTTCTTAAATCAAAAATATGGATGTGCTATACCCAATATATGATTTGTGTTCTTTACAATTGCAATATTCCTGTGATTGTTCCAACCCAAGAGTGGAAAAGAGAGTCATAAGTGATTTGACTATACATCTATGATATGGTCTACGGTTCCTCTAAAAGACAATTATGTAAACCAATGATCCCTCTTTATTGCTTGGATAGAATATAGCAATGAACCAACTGTAGGGACAATGCAAGGCTAGTTGCTGAAGACCTCTTTTCTTGGTGTTGGAAAAGATGATCTCAAGTGTTCTGTCCCCGTACCCCACACGCACCCCCACAGACGGCCCGGAGTTAATAAGCCACACAACAAAACTGTTTGAAGATAAAGCTGGCAGCAACCCAGTGGCTAGCTGCCAATTCAGACTTTACTCACACAAAACAAAGATTAGACTGCAAGCATTCTGATAAAACAGGCAGAGTGTCAACAATACAAGGATTAATCCAAATGCAGTCCGATAAAGCAGGCAAAGTCCAGTAACGGAGAGATCATGGAGTATTTCCAGTTTTTGCTCGTCACAAACTGAACCGGACACCACACCCACATTTATACCCTGTGGGGTGTGGTCCAGTGACTCAGCTAATCTCTGGCACGCCTTCCCTTCTGCTGTGCACGCTTCTCCCTGCGCCTCTGTCGCGGGTCCAGCCACCACTTATCTTCTTCGTCGCTGTCCACCTGTGGCTGCGGGGATGTGCTTGGCTCTGAGCCTATCGTTTGGCCTTTGGTGTCCTCCGGAGGCATTGCCAGAGAGGAGGGTCCTGGAGAGGGAGGCCTTGCCAACTCCTCTCCCTCACTCTCAGAGTCTGCATCTGTCGATAGCCCAGGCTCAGGCAACGGAGCCACAACATCAAGAGACCGTGAGGGAGACAGGGAGATAAAACTACCATAATCAACACTCAACACATTATAATAGGAATCCATGCTGGAGAAATGATGAAGAAAGGACATCCCTAAATAAGTTCAGGAATCCTAAACTTTATTTATTTGAAGTTTAATGGAAGATTTAATAATTTTGCTTCTTAGGGCCATGAAAAAAAGGTCTATATGGAGATTGTCAGTCATCCAGATCATGGTTGAACCACACATGGTTTTTTTTTTCCTTGAAGACGTTTCACTTCTCATCCAAGAAGTGTCTTCAGTTTAGAACAGTGTTTCTCAACCTTGGAAGCTGCTGGCTGGGGGATTCTGGGAGTTGAAGTCCACCCATCTTCAAGCTTCCAAGGTTGAGAAACACTGATTTAGAAGAAAAAGTTTCTTGGATGAGAAGTGAAACATCTTCAAGGAAAAACAAAGTCCATTTGCCTTTTGAAAAATCACCTTTCATTATAAAGGGCACCTTTGGGATCTATAAGATGATGATCAGTGGTGAAATCAATTTTTTTTACTACCGGTTCTGTGGGCGTGGCTTGATGGGCGTGGTGTGGCTTGGTGGGTGTGGCAGGGGAAGGATACTGCAAAATCTCCATTTCCTCCCCACTCTGGGGCCAGCCAGAGGTTGTATTTGCCGGTTTTCCGAACTACTCAATTTTTTTTTTTTAATTTGATTTATATGCCGCCCTTCTCCGAAGACTCAGGGCGGCTTACAATGTGCTCAGCAATAGCCTTCATCCTTTTTTGTATATTTATACAAAGTCAGCTTATTGCCCCCACAAACTGGGTCCTCATTTCACCTACCTTAGAAAGGATGGAAGGCTGAGTCAACCTTGAGCCTTGGCGAGATTTGAACCCTGCAGTAATTGCAGGCAGCTGGTCTTAATAACCAGCTTAATAACAGGGTGCCTTAAACCCCTGTACTACCAAGGCTCTTTCCGCTACCGGTTCTCCAGAACCTGTCAGAACCTGCTGGATTTCACCCCTGGTGATGATCCTACCTTTTAGAGTAGTGGGTAACCATAGTTGTCCATTTGTAACCACAACGACACCAAAATGACAAAAGGGTATTTATTGCAGAGTCATCTAATGTCTCCGCATCATGTTGTTTCCAAATAGATAAAAGGTAGAGTTTCTTTCTGAAGCCATAAAGACATATTTTATCATTTACCTTTTCCTCGTCCCTCTCCAGCAGCTGTTTATGGCATGACATTAATTAAAAAGACTTTTTGTAAAATTGCAAAATTGAGTCCGCTAATTTCTGATCTGTAGTTAAGCCATATTTTCTTACGGACCGTTTTAATAAATAAAAGGAAATGAGATGAACAGATTAAAGCATAAAATTAGATACTTCAGAACAAAGAAACCAGCAAATTAATGTGGAGATTTCTCCCTCAACCTATTTATCGGAGCCCCGGAGTTCTTGATAGATAATTTCCACATGCCATTAACAGCTGTGAAATTGGTGTCATTCTTAAAGGTTAAAATAAAAACCCAACTTCTCAGCTGAGCTGCCAAACATTTCTTTGTTAGACCCCCATCAGAGTCCTGAATCAGTCATATTCTTTCATCCTTTTATGTAAGTGTCTTGTTTTGAGATGATGGTAGTGCAAACACCACCTTCTGCATACTTTTTCCAAAACAATTTTTTTCTCAATTTGGGGGGGGGGGGACTAATGGATGGTGTAATTTCTCCCTTTATTTTCTTTTACTCTATAGAAAATTAGGGAGGATCTCTTTTGAAACATGTCCTGGAGGTCCCGTCATTCTGTAGAATGAAATAATCTTTACCTGTTGGTTTTCCAATGTTCAGCTCTTTCTCCTATCCCCCAAGGTCATTCCCTCATACCATCACACTTTGGATATAATGGTCTTATTTGGGGGCCTTTATGCCCTCTGTTGGGCTTTGAATTTATTTATTTATATTTATTTATTTTATTTTATTGAATTTGTATACCCCCCTACTCCCG
This sequence comes from Pituophis catenifer annectens, assembly GCF_029215685.1. Taxonomy (NCBI): domain Eukaryota; kingdom Metazoa; phylum Chordata; class Lepidosauria; order Squamata; family Colubridae; genus Pituophis; species Pituophis catenifer. The sequence goes on from NW_027256892.1 coordinate 2,741,147, forward strand.
AAGGACTCAGGGCGGTGAACAGCCATAGAATAAAACATATAAATACAAAATTTAAAATAGACTAAAACGAATTAAATAATTTGGCTGAACAAATTTAAAACCCCAATAATTTAAAACCAAATTTAAAATTTCCATTTAAAAGGGGAAAGACCGGCTTGATGAAATAGGAAAGTCTTGAGCGCGCAACGGAAGGTACGCAGATCCGGGAATTTGAGTTTATATTCTGATTGGTTGTCAGACTCCCATGGGGCCATGCCGGGGCAACTCTGTAGGCTGTCCTGAGTCCCAAGCTTGGTTGAGCTTTGCTGGGTGATGATGTAATGAAAGGGCTTTGGGCAAATCCTATTATGGCTCTGCTAGAAGGAGGTAGATCTTTGTTATGTAGAATAGACTGGCCCAGGCCTTAATGGCCCCATTGACAAAGATGGGGGTGGCAGCTGAGTTTCTGCCTCCCTTTTAGGGGAAACATTCTGCCATTTGAATATTTCCTAAAATTTATCATTTTCCTAGCAAGAGGGGTGGGTTTTAACTTCCTACATTCCTTTGGAGGATAGTTGGGAGACATAAAAGATGGAATTGATTCCTTTGGTCTCTGCAAGTCTCTTGAGTCCACCTGCCATCATACCTTTTTTTTAAAAAAATGATAAAAATGATTATCTTGTTCACATTAGATTACTCTGAAGGTTGCAAAGCAGGTACAGGGTCCTCCTGTAACCCGTAAACCCACTAGTAGTTCTAAGTGAATCCTGAAATGTTAGTTTCTATCACAAGCAGACAATCTAATGGATATAGAATAGAAAAGGAAAAGAGAAAGAAGAGGAAAGAGAAAGTTCATTAATTAAAAATTGAATAAATATAATTGTGCAATGACTCATAAGATTAGAACCAATAGTAATAGGCACTTTGAGTCCAAAACAACTGGAGTACCAGTTGAACACATTGCTGTCCATCAGCTGCAAAAGGCAGCTTTACTTCGAACAGCTTACATCCTGTGACGATACCTTTAACACCATCAAATAACATGTCTATCCCAGATACTTTGAAAAAAACCTCAATAGGTAGATAAAAGTGTTAAATCCAGCCTAAACTGCCTGACTGCGATGAATCATACTAATGAAGTAGAAAAATGTAACACAATTTCAATATGTGAATATTCTGACATTTTTAGTAATAACTTTTGTATACCTATTTTTTTTTTTTAATTTGATTTATATGCCGCCCTTCTCCGGAGACTCAGGGCGGCTTACAATGCGTTAAGCAATAGCCTTCATCCTTTTGTATATTTATACAAAGTCAGCTTATTGCCCCCACAAACTGGGTCCTCAATTTACCTACCTTAGAAAGGATGGAAGGCTGAGTCGACCTTGAGCCTGGCGAGATTCGATCTTACTTTAATTGCAGACAGCTGATGTTAAATTACAGTGCTTCTGTCTGTTGAGCTAAACCAGGCTCCTATTACACCTGTCATTTTTTCAATCTTTTCTTTTTGCATTTCTCTTCTTTCACTGTTCTTTTTTCCTTTTCCCTCTTTTTTTCCTTTTAATTTACCTTGTAAGTATATCCATCTACTTATATGTAGTGTGGTTATAACAGATTAATATGTATTCTTTTAATATATATTGGCTTTTACTCAATAAGAGCCTGTAATACAGTGGACTAAGCACTGTTATTAACATCTGCTGCTTGCAATTACTGCAAGTTCAAATCTCACCAGGCTCAAGGTTGACTCAGCCTTCCATCCGTTCAAAGATAGGTGAAATGAGGACCCAGATTGTGGGGGCAATAAGCTGACTTTGTATAAATATACAAAAGTATGAAGGCTATTGCTTAACGCATTGTAAGCCTCCCTGAGTCTCCGGAGAAGGGCGGCATATAAATTAAAGCAAAAAAATAAAATAAAAATCAAGCATTGAGGCAGTAATTCCTTTTTTGGCCGATAGATAGGGCCAAGTCTATTTTAAGGAAGTTTTATTTTGCAAGGAAGAGGTATAGGAAATAGTTCATCTGTAGCAGCTGCTTCTCCAAAAAATATCTGCAGTTGGTCTTCCCTTTGCTATGTCACTATATATATATTGTTTTTGGAAGCAGAAGGGTTTATACATCCAGAAGTTCAGGCTCCCCTAGAGGGTGCTTCTTTTTGCTCTCCAGCTCCAAAGCAGCATCATAAATGTCCCAAAAGCTGCTTTTTCCAAAGGACTTTCCTGGGTTTTTTTTTTCCCTTGAAGACTTTTTGCTTCTCATCCAAGAAGCTTCTTCAGTTCTGACTTCAAGGAAAAAACAAAGAAAGTCCAGTCGTCTTTGGAAAAAGCACCTTTGAGACAAGCGTGATCTGGATGGCTGAGAATCTCCATAGACACGTGTGATGACTGATCAAATCTCGTTTTCGTTTGATTGATTTCCTGTGTTTTCAAACCCGGATTGTTATCTAGCTGAAAATTATCTTTTATTTATTAAAATTATTTTAATAAATATATTAATAATTATTAAAAGATATTGTTATCTTCTCACATAAGAGTCTTGTGAAAATTCCAGTTTTTGCAGAAAGAAACTACCTTAGACAGAAATACGTCCTTGCACTATAAAGAATGTTTTTTTTTTTTAAAAAAAATGCCCAAATACTTGCTCCTCAAATACTTTAGGACATCATTCTTTAATTATTTTTAACTAAATTAGCAATTCGCCCAGCCAACCAATTGAAAGTTTCCCCAGTCAACCTTTAAAGTAGAAAGGGAAATAAAAAAAAAAATAGATTCCCCCCCCCCAAAAGATTCCAAACCCCATCAACAGAATCCTTCTCTTTCTATTCAATATGAAGAAGGAAGCATTCTTGAGAAAGTTAAGTGGAAGAGATCATGACAGAAGAGGTAAAACAGGAAAAAAAATGGCAGGAGGTCATGGAACTATGTAGAATATTTCTTACAAAACAGTTTAGCTAAAATTGGCTTTGGGACTGTTGGAAGAAATATCCTTCTGGGTTCAGCTCCAAGTGGGAAAAAAACAACAACACTGGAAACATGGAGACTGCTTGGAAAGATGGTTTAATGGTGGACAGGATCACATGGCTTGAGTTCCTGTATAGAAAAAAGGGCGGCGAGATGAACTGTTGTAAATCGAGGACTACCTGTATTGCCTAGTGCAAAATTGGCAAGTCATCTGGAACTGGAGCAATAAAATATCAGAATTTAGCTGTGTTTTTAAAAGTGTTGTTTGAATTCAAAGGCAGAAAAGGAAAAAGACCAGAGATGCAACCCCAGTTTGCCTTCCTGTAAATACAACAGTGTCCTAAACTTTCATAATCACTTTTTTTTAGCTGAAAATAAAAGACCACACAAAAATGGAAAGCTATTTTGGTGCAGTAAATTCTTTTGACTTATTCACAAGGAAGCCCACACACACATACAGGGGTTTCGGATTCCATTAGGAGAGACCCAGGCCAAGATCTGATCAGGTGTTTTGATGGGATCATAACCATAAGGATTAAGTCCAATTGGGTCATCCTTTCAAGTCATGGCATTGAATGAAATGGGAAATTCCAAACCTTTTGACCATATTTGGACTTATAATTGCTGTGAAGAATATCAGAGGCCGTTTCTTTGAATTTTCTTCCTTTCTTTTCTATTTTGGTTCCCAAACATCTTTTTTTTTTATCCGACTCAACTCAACCACTGCGATTCAACCATTCAAAGAAAGCAGATTAAACTTTTCAATGCAGGGTTTCAAGACAAAGCTTGGCCAGACCAACATCTAAATCCTTTTGCTCCTCTTTCTCATGTGATGTGATGGACAACTTGCTTTCTTCTTCTCTGCAGGAAGTCTCACTTCTGATTGTCCCTTGTTTAGATAACAGTTAAAAAATAGTATCATGATTAGAATTTATTATTAAATTTGTACAACAGGAGAACCAGTTTGGTTTAGTAATTAAGGCACCAGGAGACTGTGAATTCCAGTTCCACTTTAGGCATGAAGGTCAGTTGGGTGACTTTGGGCCAGTCACCTTCTCTTAGCCCACAATTCATCAGTCAACTCATGTCCCAATCACTTGATTGATTTAAAACATGGATCCTGCAGTGTGGGAGAATATTAAGAAGAAAATAATAATTAAAATTGCGTACCACCCAATTCCTAAAAACTGGGCAGTTCAGCATCAGAACAACAGAATAACAAAGTTGGAAGGGACTTTGGATGTCTTCTAGTCCAATCTCCTGCTCAAGCAGGAAATCCTATACCAGTGATGGCTAACCTTTTTGCCGTCGCATGCCAAAAGCAGGGGCCGGGCCGTGTGTGTGTGTGTCTTGCGGGCGCGTGCCCACACCCATAATTGAATGTGCCTGCCCCCCTGTGCATGTTGCGTGACCCCCCTGCGCTCCCCCCACTTTTGGCATGCAATGGCACGGTGGGCCTGTTAGGTCCATTTTTCACCCTCCCCAGGCTCCAGAGGCTTTCTTCTCCACCCAACTGGAGGCCCTCCGGAGGCCGGAAGTGGCCCGTTTCCTGACTTCCGGTCTGTTTTTGGCCTCCCAAGGCCCTCTGGGATGGTGGGGAAGGCCGTTTTCACCCTCCCCAGGCTCCTAGAAAACCTCTGGAGCCTGGAGAGGAAGAAAAACAGGCCTTCCGGTGCCACCGGAAGTTGGGAAACAGGCCGTTTCCGGCTTCCGGAGGGCTTCCGGGGGGAGGGGGAGGCCATTTTCACCCTCCCCAGGTTCCTAGAAAGCCTCTGGAGCCTGTGGAGAACGAAAAACAGGCCTTCCACAACCCCCCAGAAGCCCTCTAGAGGCCAGAAACAGCCTGTTTCCCAACTTCCGGTGGCACCGGAAGGCCCGAAAATCAGCTGGCCAGTGCGCACATGAATGCTGGAGCTGAGCTAGGGCAAAGCTCGTGTGCCCACTGATATGGCTCCGTGTGCCACCTGTGGCATGCATGTCATAGGTTTGCCATCATGGTCCTATACCATTTCAGACAAAACGGTTGTCCAATCTCTTCTTAAAAACCTCCTGTGATGGAGCACCCATAACTTCTGGAGGCAAGTCATTCGACTGATGTTCTAACTGTCAATTTCTCCTTAGTTCTAAGGATTTCTAACTAACTAGTTTCTTACTAAGAAATTTCTCCTTAGTTCTAGATTGATTCTCTCCTTGATTAGTTTCAGAGTGTTCTCCTCAGATTACATGAGAATGATGCGGGTTTAGCAGGACAAAAAGATGGGTAGGGATCAGGTTTGTTGCATTTTAAATGCGATCCAGTTTATTGTTGTTTCTATTGGTCCAACTCAGGGGTGGATTCTAAATTTTTTTACTACCGGTTCTGTGGGCGTGGTTTATTTTGTGGGCGTGGCTTGGAGGTCATGTGACTAGGTGGGCATGGCTAGCTGGTCAGAGTCATTTCTGGAAGGTCCTCGCACTTACGACCAGTCCTCGAACTTACGACCAGACTCATTTGTTTGCTTTTAACACTGATCAGCTGTAGGGCGGCCCTTTGAAGCAAGAGTTTAAACAGTTTGTTTCCCTCTAGTCATCAGCTGGGACTCAGGAGGCAGCAATAGATTGGGGGTGGGACCAAATAAAAGATAAGAATAACGTGGGTGGGAGGGTGGGGAAAGGAGAACCGGTTCGGTGATGTCATATCGTTACCGCTACCGGCTCGGCCGAACCGGACTGAACCGGGAGGAACCCACCACTGGTCCAACTCCTTTTTGCTTAAAAACATTCAGAAGTTTCTGGTGAGCAAAGGAAGAGAATGAGAAGAAAGGTCAAGGATAAGAGATGCTCTCAACTTTTTCTCTGATCATACCTGGAATCCAAAAAAAAAAAAAAAAAAAAAGATTGACGTTTTAAGTAAGAAAAAGAATATAATCTCCAAAAACCAATTATGGATCAGTTTGTATTGCGAAGTTTCTTTCAGATAGAGGCCCGTGTTATTTATTTCTATAAAACCCTTCTTATAATGCAGATTGCAGATAAAAATTACGATTATGATTGGTTACAGAATTATTGTTGATGTTATTATGCTGCAGTTGTGGACAGTAAGTTCTGCCCAGGTTCTCAGCTAGTACTTCAAACATTCCAATTGTGTAAAATCTTTTCCAGGGTATTTAACTTTTGGATCTGAGGCTGCATCTATTTTCTCTCTTCATTTTCAATTAAGAATTAGCCTCCAGGCTATCAGGCTGCTGATTCATTCCTCTATAGTTATACAGTCAGTGGCTCATGAAGAGTTTGTATTAATCTGATTCCCTAAATAGCTCTCAACTACATCACAGCCACAGGAGTGATTTTGCTTCCAAAAATCAAAAAGTTGATTCCTTTGAGCCTCTAAAAGTCACTTGGAGCCTCATCAGAGGAACTTCATCAAGAGTTCAAAAGGAAGAAAAAAAAAAAAGTAAAAGCTGGATGATTATGTCTTGGAAATGGGCAGACGTCCTGAATGAAAACCCACTGAAGGCAACAGGATCCTTGCTAATATTAAGGATTTGGAATTCAAAGTGCAAAAATTGCTTTCAGTCTGAGAGTAGGTGGGGAAAGACATATGTCAGTGCTTGAGTTACAAGGAGAAATTAGGGCCTGTTATAAAATCCTTTACACAGCAATGTATGGCTGTGAAAGTTGGACCATAAGGAAGGCTGAGCGCCAAAGAAATGAGGCCTTTGAACGATGGTGCTGGAGAAGACTCCTGCGAGTCCCTTGGACTGCAAGGTGATCAAACCGGTCAGTCCTAGAGGAGATCAGCCCTGATGGCTCTTTAGAAGGCCGGATCTTGAAGATGAAACTCAAATCCTTTGGCCACCTAATGAGAAGGAAGGACTCCCTGGAGAAGAGCCTAATGCTGGGAAAGATTGAGGGCAAAAGAAGAAAGGGACGGCAGAGAACGAGGTGCCTGGATGGAGTCACTGAAGCAGTCGGCGTGAGCTTAAATGGACTCCAGAGGATGGTAGAAGACAGGAAGGCCTGGAGGAACATTGTCCATGGGGTCGCGATGGGTCGGACACGACTTTGCAACTAACAACAACAACATAAAATCCCATCTTTTGGCTGCCTTCCAGCTGCTGCCTCCGCCATTGAAGTCAAACATGGTCTTCACAATAACTGAGACAGCAGGAGAAATGCAAGGGACCCTTCAGCCTCGACAAAGAGTTACAATGAAGTTTCGCATACATGATGCATTTGTCCAAACTCTATTGCGATATCTTGGCCAGACAATGTTGAACAGTGATTCTCTTTTGGATGATGTTTTTCCATACAGCTTCTGACCATCCATGTAAAGGAGGTGGGAGAGTCTGGCAGATGTTTTTGATGTTTGATAGCCATGGTCTGACTCTGTTGAGAGAGAGGGACTCAACCTCTCTCTCAACCCAATTGACTTTGTGCTTGAGAACTCCTTGTTCTGGTTGCTTGCCTGCTTATACTAGCTATCTCAAATATACCAAACCACAGTACCTTTAGATTAGAATAGAATGAAGAACCGTGCAGGTCTTCTAATCCAGTCCCCTTAGATGAAACCAATTTCTGCTGTCCATTTTATTTATTTATTTGGTAAATTTATATGGTCACCAGGTCACTCACAGTGACTCCGGGTGGCTTACAGAAGTTCTAGCTGTTTTATCTATAATTTAATTTATATATAGCAATAGGACTTAGACTTATATACCGCTTCACGGTGCTTTACAGCCCCTCTCTAAGCGGTTTACAGAGTCAGCCTCTTGCCCCCAACAATCTGGGTCCTCATTTTACCCACCTCGGAAGGACGGAAGGCTGAGTCAACCTTGGGCCAGTCAGGATCGAACTGCCGAACTGCAGCCTGCAGTCAGCAGACGTCGCTTGCAGTTCTGCATTTTAACCACTGCACCACCACGGCTCATATATATTATACTATAATAATATAATTTATTTATATACACTTTCACTACCATACATGCCTTCGTTAATCACACTCCAGAAAATCAGAGCATTATTTTGAGTTTCACAACTTTGCAGATAGGTATATTTCATTTCATTTTTTTTTTGAAAGAGATTTCTTTATTTTAAAACAAAACATAAAACATAAATCCATCATCCATACAATTGCAAACAGCGTGTCGGTCGGTTACAAGTCTTTTGTGCTTCCTCACCATATTCATTACTTACTAATTATCTAATTTCTCATATTACCAATCTAATAAGTATCTTTATAGTATAATCCTCATTAATCTCTTTTCATACAAATTATTTTCAAATATTTATATTATAACATTCATTTCTTCGTCCTCACTCAACAATAGTCATACCACTTTGTATTATATTTTGTATATTTCTACCATTCTTATGTTCTAATAGTCTCATTCCTGTTTCATTTCCATGTTTTATTATCTAGCCATTGATAAAATAAGTCCCATATCTTATAATATTGTTTATCTTCTTGTTCTCTATTTTCAAATGTCAATTTGCTCATTTCAGCACATTCCATAATTTTCTTAATAACTTCATCCTGTGTTGGCATTTTCTCATTTTTCCAATTTTTAGCAAACACAATTCTAGCCGCTGTTAACACATTAACAGTCAAATATCTCAATTCTCTATTGTATATTTCTGGTACAATCCCTAATAAAAAGATCTCTGGTTTAAAGTCTATGTGTTTTTTTGTCATTTTTTCCAACCATGTGTGGATTTTAGTCCAGTATCTTTTGGCTTCTATACATATCCACCACATATGGTAATATGAGCCTGGTATCTGATGACATTTCCAACACTTTTCAGATTTATTCTTGAACATTCTGGCATTTCATTTCATTTCTTATGCCCTGTTGTTTGCTGTTTACGCTTCTTATTTTCCTAATACTTCCCAGGATATGTCAATACATTGCTTGTACTTTCTAGTTATTCTGATGCATGCAACATTGTGTTGACTTGCAAGGCTGTCTCTTTATTGCATAACACCATAATCATGCTTTTGGTAACAGGACATGGGTATCTACAAAGGGGAAAGGGGGCAAGTGATGCCTTGCACATCATTATATAATTGATGTACATGACGAGGTATTCATAACAGATGCAAACAATATAATTCTCATTATTTGCATCATGGTGCTTCTAGTGTCAATATGACAAATGCTAGGTACAAGCTTATGAAAATGAATTTTGGTTGTGCTTGTAGGATCCTGGCCAAAGTGTGTGAAATTGGTGAGTACTGTCTTGTCTTTACTATTTGTTCTGCCCCAGCTACGGACCCCAAAGAACACAGCACAAAGTCCGTGCAAACCTTATTTTACTAATTTAAATCAGTTTTTTTTCTGAACAAAAGCTGTTAATTTAACTTCATTACAGCTGACAAGAATCCAAAGAATAATAAATCAATTCTGAGGCACAATATTTCAGATAACTGTAATCTTACTGTGGTTGGCAGAATGCCCAGAAGCAATTTGCGGGAAAACTGATAAGATAGAAACAGGAACCGAATCAAGACGCGAAGGAATGTGAACAAAGTTGTTTCCTGCAAATTGCATCAGTCATCATCCTTCCTTAAATAGGCTAGGGGAGTGGCCAATTAGCCCCAAGCGTTACTCTCAAGGAGACTCCTCCTGAGGAGCCACTCCAGCCTTTTCGCAGTTCTGCGTGCTTATGCATCGAGAAGAGGCTCCTCCTCTTCTTCCTCTTCACTTATGGGAGCTTCTGGAGGTTCTGAAGGCCCTGGCTGAATCTCCGCCTCTGGCACCACATCTTCTCCAGCCTCCTCACTGTCCGACTCGAGTGCCAGCTGCACAGGCTGCTGGCACAGCGCCACACCAGCCTCCTCGCTGTTGGAATCAGCTACTAACTGCACAGGCTGCATACGGGCCACAACACTATTAGTAGGTGATGTTGCATGTGTCCCAAATAAGGCAAGTGTACAGACTAGAATACAGAAAAACAAACTTGGAAGTCTTCTAGTCCAAAGCCCGGCTCAAGAAGATGATTTTTTACCATTTTGGAGAAATGACGGTCCAATCTCTTCTTAAAAACCTCGTAATGGAGCACCCACAACTTCTGGAGGCAAGCTATTCCACTGTGTTCTGTCCCTGTCTCACACACGCACACAAACAGACAGCCTGGGGTTAAATAAACTGGCAGACAACCAATTCTTCCGATAAGAAGCTTGGCAGCAACCCAGTAGCTGCTTGCCAAGAACTTTACTCAATAAACAAAATACACACAGTCAAGAATTGTCCAGTTCATAAAATAAATCCAAGGCCAATAATGTTGTTTCCAAAGATGCAATGTGACTCGATAGTAGTTAGTTTTGTCCGTCACAGAGTCTGAATGGCCACCTCACCCCCTTTTATACCCTGTGGGGTGTGGTCCAGTGACTCAGCCTAATCTCTGGCACGCCTTTTCCTCTGTTGCGCGCGCTTATCTCTGCGACGCTGCCGAGGATCCAGCCAAGACTCATTACCCTCATCACTGTCCACCTGTGGCTGCGTGGATGTGCTTGGCCCCGGCCCTATCTCTTGCCCTTCGGTGGACACCGAAGGCATTGCCAGAGAGGAGGGTCCTGGAGAGAGAGGCCTTGCCAACTCCTCTCCTTCTTTCTTGGAATCCTCTCCTGCTGATGACACAGGCTCAGGTAACGGAGCCACAACACACTGATCAATTGTTCTCACTGTCAGGAAATTTCTCCTTAAATCTAGGTTGGATGTCTCTTTGATAATTTTTCATCCATTATTTCTTGTCCTGCCCTCAGGTGCTTTGGAGAATGGGTTAGCCCCGTTCTTCTCTGTGACTGCCCCTGAAGTACTGGAAGACTCAAGTACTGGAAGTACTGGAAGAACTTTGCTAATCTATTCCAGATTAGATATTCATTAGGCCTTATCACAACCCAGGCAGAGAACTTGTCTTCTCTTTCCCAACCTTTGGCAAGCAGCCTCTTTCTTGTCTGATAGCCTTCCTGAGAATTTGGCCAACTGAAGGAGAGGAAATTGGAGCTTCCTTATGTATTGTCATCAACCTGAAACCAGTTGTTGCAAGCAAGGGAAACTTTTTTTCTCTGGCTCACTGGCTAGAAAGTCATGGAAAAAAGTTTGGGGCGGGCGGTCATATAATACTTCCTTCCACCAGGCCAAGGCTGTGCGCTTCCTACGGCTTTGTCCAATCAAAGTATCAAATATCACGGGCAACCGAGCTTCAAAATGCTTGGTTGTTTTTGTTTAGACAAATCTTTTCAGGCACAGCACATTTCTAAAGAGACAAATGAGAGAGAGGCCATCACAAGAGAAACCAAGAATGGATGCCTCCTTCATGAATGCTAGGATGTTGGTAATATTTGTCCCTGCCTTGCAGTGGTGGGTTGCTACCTGTTCCCCCCAGATCGGGCGAACCGGTAGCGGCGGTGGCGGGAGGCTCTGCCCACCCACCTGGACGCTTCTGCGCATGTGCAGTAGTGTTGTACCACTAGCGAATTGGTAGTGATGGGTTTTGAAACCCGCCCCTGCTGCCTTGGATGAGCTAATGCAACTCCCATCTTGAGAACTGGGAATACTAATAAAGATTGAAGGCATTTGGTGGGTTAACCTAGGCCAGTAATGGCTAACCTTTTTGTTGTTGCGTGCCGAAAGCGTGCATGTTTGTGCCCGCACACATAATGCAACGCATGTGCGACCCCCCCTGTGCTTCCCCCTCCCCCTGTGCATGTGCATGTGACTTCCCCTCCCCCTTCACCCAGTTTTGGGCCTAGTAGGCTTCCCTGCAGTCTCCTGGGAGCAAAAATGGGCTGTGTCACACCCCCTGTGTCCCGTTTTGGACCTAGTAGGCCTCTCTGCAGCCTCCTGGGAGCAAAAACAGGCTGTGGGGGGGACTGCGCCACACCCCCGTGTCCTGTTTTGGGCCTAGTAGGCCTCACTGCAGCCTCCTGGGAGCAAAAATGGGCTGTGGGGGGACTGCGCCGCACCCCTGTGTCCTGTTTTGGGCCTAGTAGGTCTCCCTACAGCCTCCTGGGAGGTTTCCCGCATGCAACCTGCCCCCCACGCATACGTGGCAGATACCTGAAAATCAGCTGGCCAGTGGGAGGGGCGTGCGCGTGCGCGGAGGAGCTGAGCTTGGGCGACAGCTTGCGTGCCCACAGGGAGGGCTCTGCATGCCACCTGTGGCACGTGTGCTAGAGGTTTGCCATCATGGATGTAGGCAGTGCAGTGTCACAGGTGTGAGGACTTTTTTGGTCATCTCTCACGGTTTCTGCCTTAGTCAACTTTTTAGTTTTGCATGACAGTGAGAACAATTAGTCAAAGGAACACTTTGCCTCCTGATGTTGCAGGTGGTCCATTGCTGGAGATTTCCCCCCCCAAAAAAAGGTTGGACATTTGTCTGAAATACCCAAAGATGCTTTTTCAAGATGCAACTGGACTTTCTGATTTTTCTTTGAAGATGTTTCGCTTCTCGTCCAAGAAGCTCTTTTAGAGCTGAAGAAACTTCTTGGGTGAGAAGCAAAATGTCTTCAAAGAAAAACCAGAAAGTCCAGTTGCCCCTTGAAAAAGAACCTTTGGGACAACCGTGACCTGGATGACTCAGAATCTCCATAGACATTTGTCTGGGATAGAATAAAGACTCCTGCCCTGGACCGGACAACCTCCAAGTTTCCTTCCAAATTCTATTTCTGTTTCTGTTTCTGTTCCTGTTCCTGTTCCTGTTCCGTTCTGTTTCTGTTTCTGTTCCTGTTCCTGTTCCTGTTCCTGTTCCTGTTCCTGTTCCTGTTCCTGTTCCTTTCTGTTCTGTTCTGTTCTGTTCCGTTCCGTTCCGTTCCGTTCCGTTCCGTTCCGTTCCGTTCCGTTCCGTTCCACTCCACTCCACTCCACTCCACTCCACTCCACTCCACTCCACTCCACTCCACTCCATTTGCCCTGAGCTGGAACAAGCTGCTAAAGGCAGGAATAAGACATCCAAACTTCAGTTAGAAAATCTAACTATGGCCATTAGACGCCAACAAGACCTCCTTGCTGACCTCTAATGGTTTCCTGCTTTATTTGTAGCCCTGATTTGCTTGGCCTACCGACCAAATATGCATATATTTTCCCGTAAGTTCTTTGCTGTTGGACCATGATCACCAGCATATGAGATTATTGCTTTCCTGCCTGTGGTTTATTATAATTAAGGTTTATAAATTCATGTTCACCCAATGGTCTCTGCTGCCCTACTTAATTCACATGATTATATCAGGGTGCGTGAATGAAGCTCTTCTGCATTATATGAAACAATTATGCTGTTAACATTGCTTGTATATGGACAGTGTTTGCATACAGAGAACTGTCCATATGCCCCTACTCTCATCAGGAACACACCCAGTGGTGGGATTCAGCCAGTTCGCACCTATTCGGGAGAACCGGTTGTTAACTTTCTAAGCAGTTCGGAGAACCGGTTGTTGGAAGAAATCTTATTTTGTTTTTTTCCACTTTTCCACTTTACAGGACTAATTCTGTAAGGAATTACAAAATTCTGGTATTGTTTCTAGCCTAATCTTTATTGCCCTGTTTACAGAAACTGCCTCTCTGGTTAACCCTTAGTACATTGTAACAGCTAAGGTGAACTGAGTGAGTGATGTTGAGTCGACGTGAGTGATGTTGAGTTGGCCACGCCCACACAGTCACATGACCGCCAAGCCACACATACCCAACTGGTCATTAGGGCAGAGAACTGGTTGCTAAATTATTTGAATCCCACCACTGAGCACACCTTGTTCTAAGCTATGGTTTGGTTAATCAAGATTTGTTGAGTAAACCATTTTGGGGCAGAATCAATTTATCAGAAAGGCTGACACTACGAGACCAAATAAGTAAGCCACCTTAAAGCTTAATGTATTGTAGGAGTTTTGTATCCCCATGAATTTACTTAGGCACTTGAGGGGAAAAGAATAGAGGCTGGGAATTCTTGCTATTTCCAGTCTGAAAAGGTTGATGTGCAGAAGAGGTGAAAATGACTTGTGTCTGAGCCAGGACAGCTGAGCAATGAAGAGGACAGGCTTGGGTTGATTAAGATAAATTATATAATTAAACATCTGGAGGCTACATAGCTGCCTGCTCCCTGCCTATTTGTAACTATCTCTACGAGCATAAATCCTTCCGTTTGGTCTTCTCTGCTTACTCTTAAAGTAAATGCACAGCCAGATAATCCTAAAGAGCATATATATATTAGGAGTTTTTACAGGCACAGACCGTATCTTTTTTGATTGATGGTGCTCCAACCTTTGTTAGGAAAATGACAATTGCCATTAATACTAAGGTAAAGGTAAAGGTTCCCCTCGCACATATGTGCTAGTTGTTCCCGACTCTAGAGGGCGGTGCTCATCTCTGTTTCAAAGCTGAAGAGCCAGCACTGTGGCTGGCATGGCTAAATGCCAAAGGCGCACAGAACGCTGTTCCCTTCCCACCAAAGGTGGTCCCTATTTTTCTACTTGCATTTTTTATGTGCTTTCGAACTGCTAGGTTGGCAGAAGCTGGGACAAGTAACGGGAGCTCACCCCGTTACGCGGCACTAGGGATTTGAACCGCTGAACTGCCGAACTTTTCGATCGACAAGCTCAGCATCTTAGCTACTGTGCCACTGCATCCCTATCTGCCATTAATACTAGGAGATCCTTAATTTCTTATGGTCCCTCCTATTCATATCTCTTCAAGTCCTTATGTTTCTCTTTCCCATAACCATTAGACATCACTTCTTCCCAGAATCAAAGACTGATTTGAAGATTTTTCACTCCCACATCTTCCTTTCATGGCCTAGAATTATTCTGGGCTGTTGGCTAGAAACCCCAACACAAATGTTGTGTTGCAGGTGTACATGGATTCAACCTTTGGTTTGCAGTATCTGGTAATGATCTCTAGATCCCTTGTCTCCTTCAAGAAGAGTCAACCACTTCAACCTTTTCAGTCGTCAGATCATCTGAGGTGACCCATTGGAAGATGCACCTTCTATACGTTATAGAGGTCTATGTAACCTCTATACATTGGCAGCCAAAACACTGATTTAAGAGTGAAGACAAGAATGTGGAAATCTATGGTTGCCTTTTGCCAGCAGCCAAGTTGGCTTATAAGGAAAAGAGCATCCAGGTCTGCTACCAACAATGACCCCTGTCGTTTGAGTTTTGGTGTCCTACCAGCAAGAGTCAATACTGAATGATTAAAGGTGGAGGAGGGAAGGCCAGCTGCTTGCCTCCTTTGAGCCAAGAGATCAAATGTCAGCATTTCTGTGGCTATACGCCATGTGCCATATTGCCTTAGGTCTAAGTTCCCTGGAAAATTGTTACTCTGCTCCAGATTCTCCTTCTCCTTCTCCTTCTCCTTCTCCTTCTCCTTCTCCTTCTCCTTCTCCTTCTCCTTCTCCTTCTCCTTCTCCTTCTCCTCCTCCTTCTCCTCCTCCTTCTCCTTCTCCTTCTCCTCCTTTTCCATCATCTAGATTTTTAGATTTTAGACTACCAGAATGAAGCTACCTTCTTGACTTTTGTTATTGGCCCAAAATAAGTCATTATCGGTACGTGTTTCTGGTAGTAACCAACATACCAGCAGATGAGTGTCTCCCCACATTCACACAGGCGTTCTTATATACTAATAGCCTCCAACTGAACATATTGGTTTCATACTTAGGCACTCCAACCCTCAATCTATTCAGGATCCTCCAAGTAGTATAAGGGAGGTTCGATCCTACAGACATATCCCCCCTTAATATTTGCACCAGATTAAATCCAGGTATTTCAGGGTGTGCAGCCCAATATTCTCATATCTCTTTTTAGGATGTTTTATTGGTTGAATTATTCTCAATGATATGATTAATCACAGTTGGGAATCAACTTGGGGGGGGGGGGGTAAAGATTCTTATTAGATATTTCAGAGAATGTACTTGGATTTACAGTCTCTAAATTGGTTGGGATTCAGCTAAGAGTAGGTGTGGCCCTATCAATAGTGGGCAAGGTTAGGATTTTTTTTTTTTAAATCCAAGAAAGACCTTCTTTCACTGCCATATTTTAGTTCTTTCAACTGGATTCCTGCTTTATCCTATATTCTATAGTCTTGGCTATGAGTTCTTCATTTCTTTTTGACCTCAACATACAGAGTTGGATGGGACCTTGGAGGTCTTCTAGTACAACCCCCTACTCAAGCAGGAGATCCTATACCAGGGGTGCCAACTCGATTTCATTGAGGGCCGCATCAGAGTTGTGTTTCACCTCGGGGGGCCAGGGTGGGCATGGCCAGCTCGACGTCACTCATGTCAGGGGTGCCTGTGGTGGCCCGTGTGCTCTGCCAGCGAATACGGGCTCCTGAGCTCCATTTTTGTCTGTAATGGCCTCTGTTGTGACCGAGGCTCAAATAGTGATTACCAAACACAATTCAGTCCCGAACAAACTTATTTTATTAAAACATCTGAGAATTAATTCATTCTCAGCTTAGTCCAAAACAAATTCTTCATAACCAGTCCGTCGGCCTTATCACCAACCTTTGATGTCTTTGGCAACCTGCCAAAGGCTTTTCTTGGCAAAACCCCCACAAAGTTCAAGAGACTCTGACAAGAAGCACGGGAATCAACGTTGCTTTCCTACAAAGAACCCAACAGCTCGTTGCTGCTCTTTTAAGCCTTATGGGAGTGGTCAATCATCTTCTGGCCTTACTCCCGAGTCGTCCTTTTTGCTTCAGCTGCTCTTGCCTTCTGGCAGCTCTTCGCATGTGTGCACTAGGAACAGGCTCCTCCTGTTCCTCTGCCTCTCTGCTGTCCGCCTCTGGAAGCTCCGGAGTCCGTGCATCGCTCCCAGATGGCCCTGGCCCCATCTCTGCCTCTGACGCAGAGCCCTCATCCGGGCCTTCCCTAGACTCCATGACTGGCCCATTGTCCTCGCCAGCCTCCTCACTGTCTGACTCCGCTGCTAGGTCCGCAGGCTGCTGGCGGACCACAACAGCCTCCTGTTGTGAAAAAGGAGTGAAAAAGGAGCTTGATAAGTTTCCATCCCGTTACTTCTCGCTCTTCCCTCAGGTGCTTTGGAGAATACCTCTCTTCTCTTGACAGCCCTTCAAATGTTTGAAGATTGTTATCATGACATCCCATTTTTTTTTTACTTCTGCTTCTTTTGCTCACGTATATTTATTTATTTATTTATTTATTTATTTATTTATTTATTTATTTATTTATTTATTTATTTATTTATTTATTTATTTATTTATTTATTTATGTATTGGTTCGATTTATATTGGAAAAAAATTATTATATGTATATGAAATCTTATTCTGTTCACCGCCCTGAATCCTTCGGGAGAAGGGTGGTATAGAAATTCAATTAATAATAATAATAATAATAATAATAATAATAATAATAATAATAATAATAATAATAATAATAATTCATTGACATTGCAATACCTGGTGATGCACGGATTGAAGATAAGCAGCAAGAAAAAATCACAAAGTACCGGGATTTGCAAATTGAAGTTGAGCGACTGTGGAAAAAGAAATCGTGTGTTGTCCCGATTGTAATTGGAGCCCTTGGAGCAATACCCAAAGGGCTACCCCGCTATTTAGAAATTCTAAATTTGCCGGACTTGAACATTTTGACTCTACAAAAAACCACCTTACTCGGAACATCCTCCGACGATACCTTAACAGTTCCTAGGTCTTTGGTTAGGACTCGAGCTGCTGAGCTATTAACCAGCCTCAAAGGCTGTGAATCTCACTAAAGATTAAATAATAATAATAATAATAATAATAATAATAATAATAATAATAATATGCCGCCCTTCTCCGGAGACTCAGGGTGGCTTACAATGCATTAAGCAATAGCCTTCATACTTTTGTACATACCTGCTTAGTAGGGCTTTCGGGCCCCCCCAAGCGGTGTTCTTTTTATATAAACTCAGTTTATTGCCCCCACAATCTGGGTCTTCATTTTACCTACCTCGGAAGGATGGAAGGCTGAGTCAACCTTGAGCCTGGTGAGATTTGAACTTGCAGTAACTGCAGGCAGCTGGCAGCTAAGTGCTACTTAACAGCACTTTAGTCCTCTGCGCCACCAAGACTCTTGTATCATGTAGTATAGGACTATCTGCACTTCCAAGTGAAAATTGTGGGGCACATCAATGAGAATTTGCAATAGATTTTGTTCTCTAATGAAGGTACAGCCTCTGTTACATCAATTCGCTGCTAAGCCTTTATTTTTTTCGAGCTATTGCCCTGTCTTCTGAGACCACAGCTTCACTTCAATCAGGGCAGCTTACAATGTGCTAAGCAATAGCCTTCATAAATTTGTATATTTATACAAAGTCAGCTTATTGCCCCCACAAACTGGGTCCTCAATTTACCTTAGAAAGGATGGAAGGCTGAGTCAACCTTGAGCCTGGCGAGATTCGAACCTGCAGTAATTGCAGGCAGCTGGTCTTAATAACAGGGTGCTTTAGACCACTGTACTACCAGGGCTCTTTTATTGGATTTCAATTTGTACAAATTTACCAGGGCTTGTGCATTTTGACACTTTCTGGTCATAAGGTGGTGCTGGAGAGCAGATTGCAAAATTGTGCCAATTAGTGTCTTTTACTCTTTGTGGAATTCAGACTTAGCCTGGAGATAAGAGGAATTCTTTTAAGTTTTTTTTAAGAGAAACACACTTTGGATACCAAAAAATCAAAATCAAAATCAAATTTCAAGTGGCCAGCCATGCTTCAGTTCTGGGAGTTGAAGTCTACAACACAGTAACAGTAAAGGTGTTGGAAAGGTCCTTAAGGAGGAGGTCATCTAGTCCAACCCCCAAGCCTTAAAGTTGTTGAGGTTGGACACCCCTGCTCTAGATGATGCAAATAACTGAAATTGTGGATTTTGAGTTTGTGGAACAGAGTCATTCAACAGATGGAGTCACCAGATTGGGTCGAACCAATTCAGAGTTTTGATTAATAAA